>NW_016690203.1:4410555-4626170 GCF_001604755.1 Lepidothrix coronata | reverse complement strand
ATGTCATGAGATCCTCCTCCCACCTTACATGTTTCATTGTGTTTATGATGGATTGCACTGTCGTACATGTAATGGGTTTTGTTACAAATGACTGAGAAAACAAGTAACTCCGCATTTAAAAAAGCATTACTTAAACACTATTAAAATCCTTTGATGTCGGGGGTTTTTTCCAGAGGAAAATAAGCAGTATTCTTTCTGATTAGGCTTGCAGATGGTCTTTCACTGCAATAATTTTTACTTGCAGTACTCAGGCACCTCTGTGCAAAACACTCCACGTGATCAGGAGAGGAGCCTCTGCCTTGGGGAACTCAGAGCGCAAATAAGGGGGAAAAGAAACTGAAGGGGCAGGATAAGAAAAATGCAGGGCTGAGCCTCAGGTCACCTGAGTTCACACAGAACATCATTGCCTGGCATCTGCCCACACATTGGCCCGTGGCAGAGCTTTACCTTTATGTGGTAGACAGGTACAAGCACAGTTCTGCTCGAAAGAGCTGTGCTGGGTTTGAAATAAGCTGGGGCTGCAGGGACCCCGAGGTTGTGGCACCTGCATGGTATTGAAAAGGATGTATCATAACTGCAAAGCATCTCTGACATATGTCCCCAGGGTTTTGAAGGTCACTCTCTTCTCCTTTTTTGTTTGAAACTTATATTCAGAGAAAAACATACTCCTTCTCTCCCCAGAGTGAAAATCTTCGTGGAAGTAACAGGGCTAGAATAGAAAATAAACTTGCTTGTCCTTTCTGGCATTAATTCATGAGGGATACTGGCAATCAGTAGACAAACTATCTGTAGTCTTTTTTGGGCTTAGATAGCTGTGCAATCCTTCTTACTTTTGGAGCTCAAGGAGAAGACACTAGGAATGGAGAAGACATGTCTCTTTCTTTTTGTAAAAGTGAGACAGCTGGAAATAAACTTTCCTTTTCCTAGCCTGCCTATGTCAGGGAGATTAAGTCTAAAAAGAGAGGGCAAAGAACAGCTCCTTCTAAAACAGATATGTCCATTTTAGAGGGGGGTGCTTTGCATGGCTGTGCAGGCAATAAACTAACTGGAATGGGGAAGAGTCAGAAGCGTGTTGAGCTCATGCAGCTCATTTGCTAAAATATTTAGGATTAGAAGCATAGTTAAAATTACAATTCCTAGTGAAGGGGACGGGAAACCTCTTTGCTCTTTTCACCTCTTTCTTCTGTAGTTGGAATACAGATGATTTTTTCCTTCATTAGCTGAAAGACTTCCAAATTATCCAGATTTGCAACAGCCAGGAACCACAGGCCTGACCCTGAATAAAGTAAGAAATGGTGTTTGGGACTAGGGGCTAGTAAAGCACATCCCACATACTGCCCAAGCCTTCTCTGTTACTCTCGAAGCATCGTCTTATCTCAGGGGGCAAGTGGAATTTTTAGGAAACCCCCCCCGGAAAGTAGTGCATTACATTTCCCAACTGTAACAGCATCTTCAGTGAATTTTGAACAAAATATTTCCTTAAATATTGCTTAATGCTTATTAAGGCTACAGGATCTGAGAAGACATCCCTGTGATAAATCACACAGGAGAGAGCTCGCTAGAGGTGAAGGCATCTGAGATGACTGAAGGAAAAATTAAGTGGCCAACCCACTACCCCATGAAGAGAAAAGCTGTTTTATCTTATGAACCTTAGACAATGCTTTCACAACAACTGAGAAAGTTTTATGAAACCCAGCACAGATTTCTCCCTTGGAGCAGGAGTCAAAAGGCAGACCTGAGCTGGTCAGGCTGCAAGGGACAGCGCTCCTCCTTACATGCTACCAGTGACCATAGTAAAAGACAGTACACCTGTTAAAAACTTACCATAACCCTCAACAGAAGTATATTATTATAGAGCATTGTTGAGTTTCAGGGTAGTAAACATCACATAAAGTAGACTAACAGAAACAGACTGGTACAGGCAACATGAAGAAAGCAGTCCCCAAGTTGCTGAGAGGCTGAAGGGGTTGCAGTTCCCCTCTTCAGCTAGACCCTGGCTCACTGTCACCCCAACATTTTGTCAGGAGCTGCCCATAATGAACAAATGGCTTCTAGCACTTGTGGCTGGAGTCATTCTTTTTCACAAGAATATCAGTGACCTTTAAAGTTAAACTTAACTCATGCAAGTCAAAAATCTGAAAAGTTCAAAGAACGGTTGCATTTTTTCAAAATAGCAGAAACCAAACTCAAACTTCAAACCCAAGCTGTTATTTATTTTCTAAACATATAATTATGAATTTTAAGCAAATACATGAATTTGCAGGGAAGATTTTTTTACATGGTTTTTGAAAATGCTGATGTTAGTAAAATTGATCTTGAGAGGTTATTAAACAGGAGCATAGAGTGACTGTTGCTGGAGCATACTTTCACGATGACTGATACAATGGTGAACTTGAAGTGCTATACACACTTATAAGTGCACATATATATAAATAAATACTTCTAGATATGAAAATAAAGATTTATAGATATGAAAATAAAGATTTATAGATATAAAAATAAAGCTAATGATAACATGGATTGCAATTGCCAGAGATGATGAGAATACCAAAGCTATTAAAAGGACAAAGTTCTTAAACATTTTGTCTGATGGCAGACACTGTAATCATAAAAACTGTTCACTCCCAATGGAAAGCCCAGACAAGTTTCACAGAAGCAGCAAGTCAAAAGGCAAACCTTTCTGCACAGCCACATTGCTTTTCTTGGATTTAGTTCAAATGTAAAATTAAAACAAGTTCCCATACCCAGGAAGCTGCTGCAAACTGTGAATGTCAACTCTGAGTCCATCCCTGTGTGTTTTCGATGGAAGCCTCAGTCCAGGACACTCTCAGCATGTGCTTGAGCCCCTTTCCAAATGTTTTCTTGCAATAGATTTGTGGATCCTTTGGAGGTAGAAATCCTGAGACTAAAGAAGGACAAAAGGATGTGAGAAAGGAACAGCCGAAGGACAAAAGGATGTGAGAAAGGAACAGCCAACTTCTTACTCACATAATGCTTTACCACAAAAGGCAAAAAATGCAAACCCCACATGTTCGCCCTTACTGTAGTATATAACTATAGTTTGTGAGGCAAATTAAAAAATGACTTGTGGAAATTGCTCTAGAAGAAGTTGCCTTGGAGAACAAATTGAAGGATAAAAAGGTGATCACTATTTTTCATAAAGAGGCATTGACTTGTTGTGTCTCTCCCACAAAGTACTCAGGTTTTTCAGAGGATCATCCCTTCATACTGGAAGTGGACCAGCCATGGTGAGGTGTGCCCTGTGACCCTTTGCTGCCCCCAGCAGCAGTGACAGGCACAGCACTTTGTGGGCAGCGATTAGAGACTCACCATTGCACAGTGTTGTTGTCCAGCACTCACGAACACACCTTCTCATTTACTCGAGGTGGTTCTTTTATATATATCTATATATCTATCTATAGATATATAGATATATCTCCCGTGAGACTGCTCCATGTGTCCTGCCTGAACCAGGGTGATGGACAGTGATGCCACCCTTGGGCTTAGACTGAGCCTCCTGCGCAGCAAGATCTGGGGGTACGAGCTCCATCACCACCTGTGAGCAGGCCAGGGCTCCCTTCCCTTCCCATTGACCATCAGGATGCAGTATAGCCCAGCAAACTGCTTTAGGAGCTGGAAATAAACATTCTTCCTAAAGTTTGGGGCTGAGGGATGCCCTCCACAAACTGAAGGGGATCTAGCATGTCTCCCTGGCAATGGATGTGGTTGCCATGGTAACTTGGGGACTGCACACATCAACAGATTTTAACATCTTGGCAGTTTGGGAAGTGACTGTTTAGGCATTCCAATTAGGCCGGATATTTACACGTTTAAAGGTATCACACACTTAAAATAAAAATAAAAAAACCCAAGAAGATCTATTGGAGAGAGCCTAAGCAGTGCCAAATTAGAAAACAAGCCCTAAATATAGCCTTAACAGAGGCACATTTGAAAAACAACATCTAAACACAAGGAGGAAAGAGGAGCAAAGAAGGAAAATGAAACTCCCTTTGAAAACAAACAAGCCACCGCCCATGGCTTGACAGTAGGTGACACTACTCTGCACTGTTCCCTGCCCCAGCTCAAGCAGGGAGACAGCCACAGCCAGGGCAGCCTGTGCTTCTCCTCTAGGTCTCCAGAGGAACCCCAGATCCCTCGCAGCTTTGATTGCAACTGGCCTTTGCTTGTGAAATGCAACCAGTTCAGTGTTCTTCCCATGCCTCTTGGAACTGGCCTTTTCTGTCACCCTGTTTTCAGTGCACCACAAGTGTCATGACAGACTGATGTAGGTTGTGACATTGGGGCTGGAGGTTTTAAATATGGGGCTTCGTCTCCTGGGATGTCACCTGCTCTAACCAGAGCCTTCAGCTAAGATCAGCTTTGAACGATATAAATGCTGACTTTTAAATCGCTATTTCAAATGTCAGGCTTAGCCACCCTGGAGGCATATAAAGCAGTTTACACCTCTCAAATCTTTTGTTTCACATAATAACCATGTTTATACCTAATTCAGGTTTCCAAGGTGTTTATTTACTGGCTAAAGCTACAGATGTGGAGACAGACCCACAAAACACAAAGTGGTACTAATTAAAAAGGACTCTTGCAAGCTTTGATCCTGGAGCACAATGTTTTGAAAGCTTGCAAGTTCAGTGCCTGCAGAGTATGACATCCCTCCTGCTGCAATTAGAAGGATGACTGTGCACACTGTGGCTGAGGAAGAGGAAACTGCTTACAAATCAAGGAAATCTGAAATAATTTAATCATACAGGGTTAACATTTCCACACAGGCAGAGGAGAGGAAAGATCCATGGCTGCACACATGAGCTTCAAATTCGTTAATGCTTTTCTTGCAGACTTGTCCATGTGCCAGTCCTCATTTTGTCAGAGTTCTGACCCATAGGCACATCCCACAAATCTGCCATGTGCTTTTCCCTAGACATTCTCCCCCTTCCCTCTCACCACTGCAAATTCACAGTATCTATTTGTGCTTTCCTTCTCCCATTTGTGTTAAGTCCAGATCTAACACCCCCCATTCCTTGGCTACCTGCCACTCCTGGCTACTGCTCATACTCTTGCATTGCCCCATCCCCCTTCCCCAAAGTCCCTTCTAGGTGACTGTGGCATACCTCTCTCCAAAAGCCTCCCACGCCCCGTCCCATCTCTTAAAATGTCAGTGATCTTCTCATCTAGGTCAGTCCCCTACTTGACTGGATGGTACACAATGCCAGCTGCTTCTTCACCTCACTTCTTGATCCAACTCTCAAACCCTCCCTTCCTCTTGCCATTCAGCATCTCACTCCAGTCTCCTTGGAGGTGAAAACAGAGCAGCTTTTCAACTATCTGACTTTCCCTTCTGCCTCTTCCTCTGTAACCACTTGTCCTTCCAAAACACAAGAGTGTTTCATCTGCCTTCTTAGCCCCTCCATCCATCTCATCTACCCTCTTCTCACTGTTTTCTGGCTCTTTCCTCTCCCTGCAGAAAGATGTACAGTAACCTCACCTTAGGAAGGACCTTGACTTTTGGTTGCTCTTGCCTCTTTGGGTAGAGCCTCTCTCTCCTTTCCTCCTATTCCAAATAGAGTCGCCTATATCCAGCCAACCACGGTCTGGAGCTATTTTCTTCTAATTGCATGTTGGAAACTCTCTTGTCTTGCACTCAAGAGAAACCTTTTTTCACAGAGTTTCTAACTACCTCATCTTGACCAAAGGTTGGGGCGCTCCTTCATCTTGAGCTTCCTTTGACCCATAAGCCGTCCGTAAATCACACGACTGAGCACAATTCATAGGTTGGTATCTCTTGTCTCAGTCTGCCAACCTCACAACCACAGCCATCCTTCCTCTTAGACCTCTTTATCTACCATTTCAACTGAGTTTAAAAACAGTTCCTTAACTCTTTTGATAGTCTCTCTTGGTTTTCTCTAATTATTGCCATGTTAGCCTCTGCTGAGACCTCTATGCTGCAATCTGTGCTTTGTGTTCTGCATATGTCACTCTTTATATTCTTGTTTCTTGGCCTATGGCCAAGTCATGTACATTGTCTTTCCATGGTATCTCTGTGTCACGCCATGCTGCTAAAATTCTCATTCCCCTGCACCTGTATCACTGCAACATCCTTTTATCTGTCCTCCTCACTGTTATTAATCCAGGATGTTCCTAGCAAGCCAGGGATTCTTACCCATTACTTTGATCCCATACCTTTTCCCTTCACTGTTTTCCATTTCTCAGGTGTGTTGAATGTGGCCCACCTGTCTTAAACGTCCAAGCTGACTATCCTTGTACTGTGTCATGCTCAGTATAAAAATGTGGCAAATTTTCAAACCAACACTCCTTCCAAGAGTTCCTTCTCCAGCCAAGGTGTCCACACTGACACCTCATTAGCCCTCTTCTAGTTGTTAAGACTCTTCCTTGTCATGACATTTATGCAAAACATGGCAACTCTTAGACTACAGTTGAGATCTCTGCCTCTGCTGCTGACTGATACCATGCAATGGTTTGTGTGGGCTCCACCATCTGCCTGTATCTGCTTTGTCTTGCACTCACATCATGAGCTTCCCAGGAAAGTGACAATCTTTTGATTTCACTCAGGCTGATCTTGGGTACTCGTGCTTGTCACCTGTAGGAATTGACACTGCAATAGCTGTCTCAAATTAGCCACACTGACATAACAGAACAAGGCTTGACCTTAATATTAGTATAATGTGTCTAATTGGCATGGAAATAATTTCATTAGATTTGTAAAGAAAAGAGGATATAAAATCAAAATAGTCAGCATTTTTATCAAATATCTGTACAAGGAATAAACAAATTATTCTTTAACCCCCTTTACTCTAAAACAAGATCCTTCTTTGTACATACCTTTCCTGCTTAATTAACTACTGTATCAATAAGCCAATGAAATTACAGAAAGTTGCATTTACATAATCAAATCTATTTAAAATCAATGTAACTAAATTGGTGCATGCCTATAATGTAGACATTTAAACTAGTGTAATCCTCACACACACTGTTTTTAGCTAGCATTGATAAATCGCTGTAAACTGATTTAAGCAAAGGATTAAATTAGTTTATGTACACATAATTGAGATGTTTGTACTGGTTTAACTAGATCCATGTTAAACTTAATTCCTGAAACCAGTGCAAGTTTTTTATATAAACAAAACTTTGTCTTCCTTTCCCTTCAGTTCCCTTGCAAGTCCCAAGTCATGGTCTGCAGGCCATTCACTGACAGGGTCTGACCCCCCATCTCATTTCCAGGCCTTCGGTCTCTTTACTGCTGGGAGGAACCTCAGGTCAGTAAAAACAGCAGGAGAGGAGTAGTCAACCTAAGTTGACCTCTGCCTCATGTGCTCACCCATCTGGTGAGGCTGCATGAACGCCTCTCACAGTGCCTTTTAGTGCTCATCATCCCACAGCTTTCAGATCCTCTTCCATGAAAATTCCTTATGAATCAGTTAAATTGTGGGACGGCTCATTTAATATCAGAACGGCACTGTGCTTATTGCCCTGAAAGCCTTATGAGAACCCACTCTTTTCCTCCAGATTCAGTGTGCATAAAGGATCACTGTTGGATGAGAGAGAAAGGCTTTGAAATTTTTAGACTCTACTTTCAGTGTTTCCTTATGAGTATTAAAATACTTCTCTTTCACGCTGGGCTGCAGGTCCACTGAACACTTCCAAATTTATCTTTTTAATTCCTAGATCAACTCAATTGCAGTTCAATTCAATTTTTGTACCTTATTAAAACAAAAAAAAGAATAAATCAGTTTTGGGATGATATCTTCTTGTCACACTATCTTAGCTATTATATTTAATTTGTATCATCCTGCATCTAAGGGCTTTATTAGACCTAGTTGTAACCTTTCAGAGCTTCTGAATGAAGACAAGGAAAGTCAGGAATTAATCTTTATGCTAAAGCATTTTCAAGCCATTTCAGTTGCAACATTTCTTAACCTGTAATTTGGCATAGTATTGTAGGGTGCATCATGCTGTGGAACTAACTGTTCTTAAATTGGTCTATTTTAATGAGCAAATTTCTCCATTTTAAGGTTATGTCATGGTGAAAAACAGTCTTAATTTTAATGAAACAAATATTTTTCTCTCTTCATATTTCTATAGTAAAGGTATCAGCCTAAAGCCTTGAGGGTGCTGCTCTTTTTTGCAACAGAATGTCTCACTCATAATTTAATCATTCAGTTGCATAGAGTAAATCTGTAGCCCAAATTACTCTGAAGTGGCTGCCTAGCAGGAGGGACATTTATGTCCATTGAACTTTCTTATCCAGGCAACGGCTAAGCACAGGTAGGGAATGAGACACAATTTTTTAGCTTTAGCTTTTAGGAAGGACATTAGACTGATCAAGGAACACAAAGATGACGAAAAGGTGAGTGCTGGATCCCTTTCAAGCTCATCAAAATATGGCTACCACTGTTATTTCCAGGGGAAAACTCTGCAAGCTGTACGAAATTGTGGGCTCATAGGCCAACAATATTTTCTTCTCAATGTTACTGTCTTAGTCATTGTGTGCACGACACCTCTAATCCACTTGCCAGCATATGCTTAATGCAAAATGATCCGAGGAGCTATTTAACCTTGTCGCTTTGCATGCAAGCAGAGATTTATGTCTGCAGAACAGGAAATCCACTATAATGGCAAATGTCTTGTGCCATTAAATGGGCTGTTGAACATCGCTAAACTTACTCAGAAGGACTTAAAACCCCCACATTGTTTACAATGATTCGTTGCAATGATTAATTCCATCTTCTTTGAACTTTTTTTTTTTTGCCAGGAAAGAGTACTTAGACCTAAAAACTAACAGGTGACAAAACCTGGAAATCAGATAATTGAAGCATGAATTTCATCCCGCTACCTAGAAAATTATTGCATTTTATAGTCTATTCTATTCATGGCAGCAATTTTCAGCTCTATACCCAAGCACAGAATGGTAACTGAGTGCCAGTGCGAGTACAGCTAAATTTGGCGCAAATAGTATGTTAAAAGCTGTCCACGTGTTTATGTACTCAAGTGTCCCAATCAGCAAGACTGGGACGAACACTTTTGGAGGAGTTCATCTTATATCTGCAGTGCACAAAAACGTTCACGCAGCCACCCAAGAACAGCATGCATGCTTGTAATGTGCACTTTTTAAAATTCCCCCAGCTGCATGCTAACAAATGTCATCAGATTCAACAGACAGCAAATCAGGTAGGCAAAACACAGAAACCACTTTGAAAATCTGCCAAAACAGAATCATCTCGAGATCTAGCTGCCATTTAGCGCGCAGACTATTCTGTGTGACAGGGATGCAGACAAAACGAAGCAAAGCGAACAGCTTCATCTGGATACATTTCTAATCAGTTAATCTGAATCCTCATTGTAGATGAAACCATGGTTAGCAGAGTCCTCAGCAAAGATAGATACAGATCAATAAACATCCCACAAAGTGGTGATACACATCTTAGCCGGGGAATCAAGATTTATGCTAATCTGAAAGGGCTCAGCAGGGATGCTTTCATATTCATTGCTTCTTTTTTAAGAGTACATTTTATAACACCTGTTTATAAAAAGGAAAGCCAAGATCCCTGTTGGGCACAGTGTCCTTCCCCTGCTCTCATTTCACAGGTAGATGTTACCTACCTCTGCTCCAGTACTTCAGAGTTACACAATATTTAGAAATGTCACCTGCAGTTACCAAAACCTGCTGAGCTTAAGCCCACTGATTTATTTGGGGATTTGTCCTTTGAAAAGTGTCTCTATACTGACAACTATGGAGATATATTGATTAGGAGAGTATGTTTTCAAAAAATGTATTTCAGTACCATTTTAAACTTCCAGTCTAGGAAGAATAAGTTATTTTTTGATGTGATGAATATACATCATAGAAGCGATGTCATACAAACAATACATATACACATAATTAATATAGATATTTACGTATATATAAATATAAACATATGGATTTTCTAAATAACTTACTACTAGAAACAAACAAAAAACCCTATCAGTTTGATGCATGACTATGCAGGTACTTTGTGTTCCAAGAACTGCTCAAAGGTGTGAAACTCTGTCACTGTGATTTATTTAGGAAGTAAAGCAAGCTGTTCATCTCATCCCATGTGATTTTTCCCTGCTCTACACACTCTTTGGTGCTGCCTCTAACCCACTGTAACCTAAACACTGTTTTACTGAACCCTAGCCTTCAAATCCTGAGTTTATTGCAATAATTTGCCTTCTGGCTCACTGCCATAGTCTCTGTGCGACTCAATAACCCTATTTCACTGATACCTCTGGGATGTTTTTTGCAGGCAGGGGCACTGAAAATCCTCCATACAGTAAGCTTTCTTTCAACATTGGAGCACCTGAAATTTCAATACCTTATCTCAAACCTAGAAACTTCCAGGTCTAAAAGCCGTATTTGTTTTATTTGTTTATTTGTCTTGTGTTTTGTTTTTGTTGTGGTTTTGGTTATTTGGTTTGTTTGGTTTTTTTGTTTGCTTGTTTGGTGTATTTTTTGAGTTGTTTTGGGTTTTTTGTTTTGTTTTGGTTTAGTTGGGTTTTTTTGTTGGTTGGTTGGTTTGGTAGTGTGTTTTTTATTTTTAGTTCTCCTTATGGCTGTTGCTAGATGCTTCAGTGAAAAGGGAGAAGAAAACCCCTATTGTCTAAACCAGTCTCTCTGAAGATATCGTCCTGACACCAGGCTTATTAGAGAGCAGTTTAAGCCATGGGATCCTAAAACTTTACATTCCTGCCTGGGAGCATCAGATTTAAGTATGACCTCTTTTGATAGTCTTTTCCAATGTGCAATCCCTATCTGAAAATTGCTGAATTACTGACCTTAGTGATTTCTCAGGTAACCAAGTTTTAACTTTCTATTTATGGGGAAAACTGTTTTACCACTTTTGAATTTACCACCTTTTGATTTCAATGACTGTTTCAGTACTTTTAGCAGATAGGGAAGAGAAGCTCTCATTCAACTTTTTCTATGCTATTTATTCTTTCATAGACTTTTTCTTTTTATCTTGAGCCCTATCTTCTTTCCAAGCTAAACAAACACAGTCTTTTCAATTTCAAGCATGTAATGTTACATTATATAGCCTAAGATCAGCATCTATCTAAGCAGCAGCAGAAATAAAACATGAAAAAAAATCCAGAATTTAAGCACACAGTGTGCGTTATCTGCCATAAATTGTAAGAAGTCAATTAAAAAGTTCTTTAGCCAGTATCAGCGATGTGTAATGGGAGCATTTACTTGATTGCTAATGGCTGGGTTTACACGATGTCTCAAAGCATCAGTTGTGAGGGTTGGCAGCAGCACAGCATTAGAACTGTGATCATCACTATAAATTAAGTTTATGTTGATATAATTAGCAGTTGTAAGCTAAAGCAATATTTATGCTGATCCTAGAAAAATCAATGGGGTACCAGTAAAAACATACTCCAAAAGTTCATGTGGCCTGTGTCATGGAATTCCTGCTGTTTGCTTGTTTCAAAAGACAGGAATACGGAGAAACCCAGCAGTTTAGCTGGTGCTCAGGACCTCTGCAGGGGTGCAAAGACTACTCTTTTGAGTCCTGTCACTGGGTGGAGTGAATGTGGAAATCCCCAGGGGAATACAGCCCCGAGAATAATGAAGAACTGTACAAATAGCAGGGTGTGATGTTCATGTGCATTTTCTTTAGCCCTTCTCCGACATGCATTTACAGAGTTTTGACTATGTTGATTTTGGTGAGCTTAAACACAGCAAGTTGTTCTCTCAAATCCTGCTATGTAAGGATTAGGAAGAGGGGAGCCTGCAGCGTTGCCACCGGCTGGGAGCACACAGACAAGACAAGATGGCCATGCTCCTGTCTCTGGCTTACATGTAGGTTTAGTTTGCTTGAAACAGGGTCGTTTGCTATTTGTTTTGCTTAACCTCTACAAGAAAGCTGTCTCTTTGTTTAACAGGAGTTTAAAGCTCTCTGCTTTTGGTTCTCAAAAACGTCTGATAAGACGTCCTTTCGCTTTGGTACCTACCCCAGTGCTGGCAGCAGTTTACATTAAACCTCTGCTTAATTGCACCGTATAAATAACATTTATACTGAAGGAATAGCTACAGGCCCCAACTAAGCTGGGACCCTCAGCTGCCAGCCCCTGTGCAAAGAGAGAGTTAATAATAGCCCTCGGAGCAAACAGCTCAGTGTCTTAATGCCAGGTGCCTGAGGTATGGGACTTGCCCTGACAAGTCGCAAGTTACATTTCTGCCACTCTTTGAGGGGCTGAGAGGAAGGTTTCTGGAGGGGCTGCTATATCACTAGAAAACCCAGCTGAGGACCCAGAGTCTCCTGCAAGAACCAGCTGCAGATTCACCCTGGGTCCCTGGGCTGAAGTCACCCTCTGGTAGCACAGCTCCCTGCCTGGGCAGCAGGTCATGCCACGATGTGCTCAGCCTGGGCTAAGCCTTCCTTTTGGATGGCATCTTGAGTTTCATAACTCCTGAACAAAGGAGAGGATATGTAGCAATAGCATCATTTTTTTTTCCTCACTGCTACGAAGTGACGTGTGAAGAAGAAATTACAAAAAAAACCTACCCAAAAAACCAACAACAACAAAAAACCCCAAACAAAAACCCCCACAACCAATCCACAACACATAATTATTTTAAATTAAAACATCGAAAAAGCAAAACAACGACAGCAATTAGGCTGAGCATACTCTTCGATTTGGAACAAAAACAGGAAGCTCAACTCTCTGCTGGCTGAACTCCACTGAAGCCAATGTTTTGCTAGCAAAGAATTTGGCTCTGAGTTTCCAACAGCAATAATAAAGTAGATTTATTGCCTAAGTAAAAGAGCAGACACTGCTCTATGTATTTCAGTGCCCTTTTCCCAAAGCTTTCGTCCAGGTGAGCCAGCGTGATCACGATGATATGCTGCTAGTCGTTATGGAACGTGATGATGACGGGCAAGTGAGCCAAACCAGTAAAATCAACTTCAGCAAAACAGAAAACAAATCTACAACTGAAATTCTGGGTAAATGTGTGGCTATGACAATGAAAGGGCTCACAATGTTCCTACCAATTTTTACCATGTGTGGCAGAGAGAAGAGTGTGACTTGGATAAAGGGATGCCACTGCCTCCAACCAACAAAATCAGAAATAATCACCTTTTCCATGTTGTGCATGCAGGAGTACAACTCAGGTTGCACGCACAGAAGCAGCTGTGACAAGAGCCCAGAGTCCATGTCCCCAGCTCCCGTGTACAGCCCACATAATGGGGTTTTTTTGTCTGCATCTGCTCTTCCACTTGGCCAGTAAATCTGTTGTTTCACTGTTATGCTGCTGTTTGGAGAACCTGAGCTTCACTCAGGTGTCCTGAGGATCTCACATTGCTGTTTGTGTGTGAACTGCCAGAAAATGGGGCAAGGGGAGGTCTTCAGTGAAAATACAGCACATCTAATCTGTTTTCACCTGGAGCGGAATCTCTGTCCTCGGGTGCAGAAATGCAAACACTAATTCCCACCTCATGGAGGCTGCTGAAATTCTTGGAGACATCAAAGGTGGTGTGAGTGTGGGCACATGGAATCGGCTCAGACAGGGGCCTGGCACCACCATATTCCCTGTGGCTCGGATGAAAGCAGGAACAGCCAACATGTCATTTGGCTGCCACACCACCCTGTTGCCTGTACCCCCCTCTGGAGCAGAGTAGCTGTCAGTCTCTGCTGAGTCACCAAGGGAAGCTGATGGGATTCTGCTGATCATAGCCTCTGGTTTCTCAGAACAACAAGGCTGTGGATAATACTGGGAAATTATGGTTCCAGCTGTTTCAAGATCCATAGCATTTTATTCTCTCTCTTAAAACATAACCAGGGGAAACAGGGGAGCAATTTTGAGCCTTGTTAATCACAAAGGGCCTTTTAAAGTGTTGCACTGTCAATATATAACTTTTATGAAATTGTATTATAAATGCCAGGTTTAGACAACTAACATATTTTAATAGCATTTTTAAATGCAATCTCACTTTCACACTTGTTAATGAATAGCAGATAACTGAGGATGGATCAAGTCATAAAAAGATGTGGAGACGTGACCCTCCTCTGTGGAGCTGGAGATACCCTTTCAGGGTCAGTCCCCCCCCATAGCCAGAAAGTCTGGTCCTGCACTGACTGCCAGCTTCTGTGGCTTTGCCAAAAGCAGGCAGAGGGCTCACAGGCTACTTAATGGGTGTATAATCTTTCCATGAGCAAAGGGATTTGCCAGCATTTAAAAGGGGCTTTTAAGTGTCATGACTGATGAAAAGTGTTTTTAGCTTGCTTGGGATCCCTTGCTGCAATAACTGAGGTATTTCAGATCCCAAGCTAACAGTTACACTGCTCAGCAGAGTCTCATACAGACACCACCTGGTTGCAGCCTTTATTCAAAGGCTGTCTCTCCTAACATAGCAAATTAAACCTCTCCCTCTGCTAGTAAGGCAGCAGCAGAGGGTGGCAAACATGCTCTGCTGCACAAGGCAGCCTGCTGCTCTTGCATCCCTGTGAACGAGCCTTTCTGAGCCAGGAAACACTTGGGTTCTGCCCACCGGTGCCTGCAGCATTCCCTGCAATCCCTGTGTCTGTCCAATGTGTAATTCAGAAGTTACTCTGCTTCACACAGGGAAATACTGCTGAGTGGAATTCTGTAAACAGAGACGAGTGTGACCCCAGTGTCCTTTACTCTACCCACAAATCTCAGAGGTGAGACATGATACATTCCAGGGATGGAAAATGAGAAGAAGACATAGACGTGGACACACACATATACACACACCCCTCCATTTATCATGAAGAAAACTTTGCTGGTATATAGTGTTTTCTATGGTTAAAAAGTGTGGAGGCCAATGTAGGTAAACTCAGTACTGAAATAAATTTCGATTTCTAAAGAGCATGTGCTGAGAAAATGCCCAGCCCTGTGCGGAGAATGGGTTCCTGCCTAAACAGGGGCAAACAGAAATAACCAAGGCAAACTGCTGAGGGCTTCATGTGGCAGTTGGTTCCTGCAGTCAGGAGAAGACTCTGTTACCATGCAGATATCTACCCAGAGGATGTTCGTGAGCATGTCTGAGGATCTGCTTACTGTTGGAAGTTGTCATTGCACGTCTCTGGATTAAATTTGATATCGTGTGGGGATAAAAAGCCTTTTTCTTTCAAATCGCAAATATCCTACTTCTTTCCTCTCTTTTTCTTCCCTCAGATGATCTGGCTGTCTCAGCCTGCTCTAACTAACTGTTGGAAACAAATGTGTTTCGGTCTGAAACAAGCTCCTCTCCAATAGGCTGGAGATGGGATACTGGTCCATTTTCTGCAAATGGCTTTGCTCCTGGCAGTCATCCCTCTGCCACTGCACACTTCCCTCTGCTCCCCCAGCATATATACCTGTTTGTCTCCAGTGCTTTGAAGCCAGGGAGATGAGGAAGGGCTGCACGAGGCGGAAGAAATAGAAGGCTGGAGGATTTGTAGTGGGTGCAAGGGACTTTGTCATCAGGAGCAGTGGAATGTATGATTTCCACACCTTACCCGCCCTATCTGCCTTTACACAAGACTCCTCTTCCCAGGAGGGTGAAAGAGCATTTCATAAATACAATTACAATACTGTTGGGATCAATACCACGAGGCAGATGGATAGCTCAAAAGAAACAGACAGATTAGATGGTGAGATAAAATAGATTAGTCAAATTGATCCGGGACCAGTGAGATAAGGTCCTTCCTTCCAGAGCAGGCAACAATGGTGCATGTGAAGGATGCCTCTGTGAGGCCTGCACCTCTCCACTGCTTTCCTGTCTCTTCTCCCTTTGTCTGCTTCATGCTACACCAAACCAGAAGAAGAAGAAGAACAACAACAACAGCAGCAGAGATAAACACCACTAGGTGACTCAAAGCCCTTTCTTCCGTATCCTTGCTCCTTCCCAGCCACCGAGCAGGAGCTTTCAGCTGGGTACTTTTCTTCTCCCTGCTAATTCGGGGTCCCAAAGTTTGCCACTGACAAGAAGAACAATAGAAGGAGCTACGAGCCGTGGCGTTGAGTCCAATGAAAGCGTGGCCTGCTGTTGAGCACTCTCCTTTCCAAGAATAAGTGTCATATAAAAATACTGGTTTGAATTATCTAGGTAAATCCAGGAGAACTGCATGAAACCCTCTTTTACCAGGAGGCTCATCAGAGAGATGTGCACTGTATACAAATATATGCATACTGACCTTTGGTTTTCATTGCAATGTGTCTGCCAATACATATTCCTCTAGCAGACAGTTGGGAATGACAAATCTACTCCAAACCACACCTGTTCATCAAAACTTAAGGAAATAATAGCAAATGCTATCTGTGTATCACATAGCCAATTAGCCATTGCAAGAGAAATCTTAACTTTGGGAACACTTTTGAGTGCCAAATTTCACAGTCTCTCTGGTTTTATATTTAAATTTCTTCTACTCCTTTTTTTAGTTTTTTTTCTTCCCCAAGGAAAAAAAAAAAAGAGAAAATGAAAAATCCTGAGACACACTGCTTTTACAAATGCAGTTCCATCAGCAGCACTGGTAATTTCTTTTACCTTTGGCTATTTGGCTCACATGACTGACATATTGCATGTTACAAAAAAGCCACTCTTCAGAGGAGAACAAACACATCACTTTTTTCAGTCCCAAACTGCCTCTGCCCTGGCTTTTGCCAGAGCCAGGAATAAACGTATGGGCATTCAGTGAGGCTAGGGGTAGATGGCCCAGCCTTGTTTTATGCCCTGAGGGACTGAGACCTTCACGTGGAGATTTTGCCAAATGGTCAGGGCCCAATTTATATAACAGACTTAATGAAGTGCCCTATTTTATGTTACAGCACTCTATGGAGTTGCATCCCTCTCTCCCTGATCCTCATGTCTGCAGGCTGTTGGCTCTTCTTTGTTTTGACCTCACGGAAAGCTGGTTTAAGGGGCTCAGGTGGGAGAAAACTAACCCTGCTGTAGGAAGAGAGGCATTCAGTGCTGGTTCAACCCACTGAGGTGGTTCACTGAAGGCTCAGAAACAGATGGGAGGAAATGGGCAGCCAGGGACAAGAGAGGTAAGGGAGGAGTAACACTGCCCCTTTGAGCAGCTCATAGGTGATTAGTTCAGCTTAGCTGTAGCCTTAAATGACACTTTAAGCCTTAAAGGGCCCAAAATCACGTGTCTGGCAAGAGGAATTGATAAATTCTATTCCTAGTCTTGCAATGGGATTTGTTATACCCTCATAAAACAGCATCAGTTAGAAAAAATGAAAAATTATGACTAATTCTCTTACAAAGAAAAACTGAATTTATTGAAGTTTTCTTCTGAAAGGAAAGACTGGACCAAAAAAAAAAGTCCCAAATCAAAATACTTCTACCCAGAAATCTAAAAACTGCAGAGTTTTACGGCACTCATGAGACCCTTGTCCAGAGCCCTGCCCCAAGGCAGGATCAGCTGTGCTCAGTCTTCCCTGATAAACATTTCTCTGGCCTACAGCAGTGAAAATGTTGCCCTAGGAAGAGGTTAGCCAAAAGTCTCATGCTTCAATTCTCCCCCACAACTTAGGCTGTTCAGACCACATCTCCCAAAATAAATGCAGTTGTTGTGAGTAGAGACAGGAGGTGGTTTAATCAGAAAAAATCTGTGAAGAGCATCACACAAGAACTGGTACCTCTTGATATTCAAAGTCCTTCAGCAGCAAAAGCACAGAGAGAAAATCGCAATGTGGAAGAGCAGCCACATTGAAGTACATCTGGAGGACTGGTCTAAACGTTTTTGCATTTTGGCACCCAACTCTGCTTTTCCAGTGTTCACTATCTCAGCCACATCTAACAGGTAGGCACATGTAGGAAGCCCATAGCGTTCACCTTATATCGCCCATATGGATTGCCACAGTCTCCTGCTGGTGGAGAAGTTAGTGTATCCGTAACTTCAGTTGCTGGCTGACTTGAACAGCAGAAGGTATAGAAAGTGGTTTTGCCCCTGGGTAGAGCAGAAGTATGCAATGAGTCTCTGCATGATCAGCAGAGTTGCTTCTAGGCTGCTTTTGACATTGGCAACAAAAGGAGGGCTAAGGAGAATCTCCATCCTATTTTGGATGCAGGGGGAAACATGGTGACAAAGGATGATGACAAAGGATGAGGTACTTAATGTCTCTTTTAACAGTAATACCAGTTGTTTTCCAGGTATCCAGCTCCCTGAGTGGGAAGACAGGGACTGGGAGCAGAATGAAGCCTCCATAATCCAAAGGCATATGGTCAGTGACTTGTTACACCACTCAGACCCACACAAGTCAATGGAACCAGATAGTATCTACCCAAGGGTACTGAGGGAGCTGGTAGAAGTGTTCACTGAGCCACTTTCCGTCATTTACCAGCAGTCCTGGCTAACGGGCAAGGCCCTTGTTCACTGGAGGTTACCAAATACTACACCTATCTGCAAGAAGGGCCATAAAGAGGATGTGGGAAACTACAGGCCTGTCAGCCTGACCTCGGTGCTGGGGAAGGTCATGGAGCAGATCATCTCGAGTGCCATAATATGGCAGGACAACCAGATGATAAGACCCAGAGGGTGGTGGAGAATGGTACTACATACTGCTGGTGGCAAGTGGAGTTCCCCAGAGCTCAGTATTGGGGCTGGTCCTGTTTAATATCTGTATCGATGACCTGGATGAGGGGATCGAGTGCACGCTCAGTCAGTTTGCAGATGACACCAAGTTGGACCAGAGTGTTGATCTTCTGGAGGGCAGGAAGGCGCTACACAGGGATCTACACTGGCTGGTATCCATAGGCTGAGGCCAGTTGTAGGAACCTCATTAAGGTAAAGTGCCTGGGCCTTCACTTGGGTCACTATAACCCCATGCAAAGCTACAGGGTTGGGGAAGAGTGGCTGGAAAGCTGCCTGTTGGAAAAGGACCTAGTGGAGCTGGTAAACAGTGGCTGAACATGGGCCACAAGTGTGCCCAGGTGGCCAAGAAGGCCAGTGGCAACCTGGCTTGTATCAGTAATATTGTGGTCAGCAGGACTAGGGAAGCGATTGTCCCCCTGTACTCAGCACCAGTAAGACCACATCTTGAATCCTGTGTCCAGTTTTGTGCCCCTCTCTACAAGAAAGACACTGATGTGCTGGAGAAGGTCCAGAGAACAGAAACAGATCTGGGGAGGGGGATGGAGCACCAGTCCTCTGAGGAGGGGCTGAGGGAGCTGAGATTGTTTAGTCGGAAAAAAGAAGGCTCAGGATGGACCTTACCGGTCTCTACAGCTACCTGAAAGGAGGTTGTAGCAAGCCAGGGGTCAGCCTCTTCTCCCAGGTAACAAGTGATAGGACAAGAGGAAATGGCCTCAAGTTGCACCAAGGAAGGTTTAGATTGGATATTAAGAAAAACTTCTTCACGGAAGGGGTTGTCAAGCATTGGAACAGGCTGCCCAGGGAAGTGATTGAGTCACAGTCCTTGAAGGTATTTAAAATACGTGTGGATGTGGCACTTAGGAACATGGTTTGGTGGTGGACTTGGCAGTGGTGAGTTAATGGTTGGACTTGATGATCTTAAAGGTCTTTTCTAACCTAATCAATTCTATGATTTTATTCCATGATTCTGTGAATGGCAAAGGAGACTTTGGTTCTTAAGAATATAAGCTGCAGAGAACTTGAGCCATTATATTAAAAATATTATTAATATCTGGTTATATAATAAATTGAAAGTCCTCCCTCCTGTACAAATATGTTTTCCATCTGATTTGAAGTAGCTAACATACAGAAAAAGTTAAAGAAAAAAAGAAAGGCTAGTCAGCTGTTCAAAGGCGTGATATCTATGAAAGAGGCCAAGTCAGAGAAGTGATTAAAGTGGCCAAGTTAAACAAGATACAATTAAAGCCACTGCTTCCCCACCATCTCCCCAGATTTTCCAAATAAGGGTTTATGAATCCTAGGGGACCAGGTTAGCTCTAATTGTATCTTGTTTAACTTGGCCAATTAAACAGCAAACTCTTCTCAGAGCTGGCCCTGCCTGCAGATATCACACCTTCTTTGCTTCTGACTGCTTTCTTCAGTTTTTGAAGCATATATACCATATATTTTATTAGCTCTTGGGAATGTGTTTCTAAAAATGCCCTTTGGTTCATACCCATTGCAACTATATGAACAGTCTTTTCAACTATATGCCATTTCTGTGGAATAGTCGAAACTGTCACCCTGAGCTGTGATACCCTCACGTGTAAACCCTTTAAAGAGTGGACATTGACTTCTCAGAAGGATTTGGGAGAAGACCAGAAACACCTTTTGCCTCAAAACCCCATTTGCAGCAGGCTGGAACTGAGCTGAAAGTGAGGAGAGTGAGCTGGCACTGCAGATATTTAAGATGGACAGAGCTTTTACTTTTCAGAGGAGACGAAGGGCAACACCTGAATGGAAGAAGAGGGGACTGCACTTCCTCTGGGCTAAGTGAGCAAGCGAGAGACAGAAATGGCCTCCTTACCCTATAGACTACCAAAAGATGGAAGGGAAATGGGGAATTTGTTACTACTTTTCAATAATTATTTAAACTCAACATTTGGAATTCTATATGACTCTACCTAAATTAGTAAAGCGCACACAATATTATGCCTGTTCAGGGTGACAATTTCCACTATTCCAGGGAAATGGTTCACTTAGTGCTAAATTTTACTAGGAGTTACTCTACTTTTGCAGGGGAAACTCCTAACTGTCTATTAAACAAATGATACACAAATACTCAACTCTTACAGATGAACCAGACAATCATTCTGCCTACTTTGGAGAGAGGAAAATGGCAAAGTGACCATAAAAACTGACAAAAGAGGCATGCCAAGCCCCAAAGCAGCATTACACTACATTATGTCACAAATGTGCATAATCCAAGGGATATGTCCTGTTCTCAGGCAGGAAACAGACATCCACAGCTCTAACCGCAGCTCTGTTCAAGACTCATCTCAAACGAGTGTCCTCAACTCATTTTCCCATAAGTAACACAAGGACTAGGTTTCTCTAATTCACTGAGAAGCGGCAGCAGATAACATTCACTTACCACCTTGAAAAAGTCAGGTGCCACCCAAATGCATACGGGGTGCTAACAACCTACCTACAGCACTGTCTGGTACCAAAAAGAGCACACAGGTTTGTCCAGGAGTGCAGAACCAGCACCATCAGGCTCCTGATGAATTATGAATTATTAGGAAACACATTTTTTTTTTTGCTTTACCTTCCATTTTTTGAAAATCAAACTGCTACTGATAAACTTGATTGAGAGTACATTTGGAAAATGTTTTAATTGCTGCTTGTTGAAGTTTCCTATGATTAAAATGCTAAAAAGTTAAAAAAAATCAGCATGACAAGATGCCTGAGGAAGTATGCTAAGTAATGCAGAACAGTAATAACTGCTGGAGTGCCTGATGAGAGAGCTTCGCCCACTTGTATGTGGGAATCACCAGATGGCACTGTAACAACACATAGTTTTCCAAATTCTTACTCTGAGTGGGCAAGAACTGCTGGGTTAATGAAGAAACAATACCTTTCTGTTGTTACTATGAATAAGTAGTTTTGGGATACTGGGGAGAGGGGGAGCTATGAGAGATGGTTGTTGCTTCTGACCTACCTTCACCTAAAAAGTCAAGTTGATCCATGGATGGTAACTCTGTAAGTGCCTAGGTGCTACTTGAGTAGCTCTGGCGTATGTGTACAGTTAAATAAAGAAAGAATGCTAAAAACCAAAGTCTCTAGGTCATCTTCATTTTGTCTTTTACGGCATTTTGAAACATTCCTTTAGGAGGAAATTACTACATATTTATATAGTTATATATGTATGTATGTATGTACAGACACATACATATGCACATCATTTGAATTAATCAAAACACAGAAACTTCCCTAAGGTTATGAAGCAAGGCAGTGGCAGAGCAAGGAAAGGAAGCCAAGAAAACTCTAATAAACAGCTGTAACAGAAGTACCTTATTCATGTGTGACTCACTAACACATAATTACTCTGATAACAAATAACACATTCTTGGAGAGTCTTGGTTTTGATTTATGTCACAGTTTCAGTAAATATAGAGGAGCTGCCAAATTTGCCGATATAAATTCCAGTGATCTCATTTGTTTTAATCAGAAGTTTTGGAAAAATTAGACAAAAAGGTCTTCCCCCCCACAAACACCTTTTTTATTTTACCTTATTAATTTGGTGCTCTGACATAAGGCTCTGTTTTGAACTCTGCTGAAGGAGCAAGCATTTCCAAGGCCTGTTTATGACAAGATATAATTAATACTAGAGGGGAATTAAAGGAGATTTAGAGAAAAATATTGTACATATTTGAAGTTAAAAAATAATTTAGCCTCATTAAAACAGGTTTCCATTTGCAACTAATTTTATTCCTGGTTACAAAGGCCATCGTTTGTCTGAGCAAAGATGAAAAAGTAGCTGTTAACATAGTGCAAATGAGAATGAAATTGGAAGAGACATGTATGTTAATGAGCATCCAAGTGCACTACAGTGCGCAAAAGAGAGCAGAAAAAAAAAAAAACAGATTCCCCTGATATTGTTGAAAAGCTAATGATTATTTGACATGGCAAGGAATGCCCTGAACGTGCAATCTGCTTTACGTGAAGCTACAGTTATTTGCAGGATCAGGGGCTACTCAGAACACTTTGAGTACAATACTAATTTCTTGATAGGATATTAATTATTCATTTGCCATTTTGGAAATAATTTAAATAATTTTATTTCCTTGCAAGAGAAAGGTCTGGCAAGAAGTGGCAATAACTGTGCATTTAGAACCTACCCTGGGTACCTGAAATCTAATGTCCATATGTGGCAATGTGCTTAGCTTAATCCCTGGATGTATATGCAAGTTGTTGATTCTCTCCCTCGATACAAAATGTATCATTGAGCTTGTGAATAAGTAGAGAGAGAGAGAGCCACGTTTCATGGAGATTTATGCAGTATGCACACATGCCAGAAGGACCATGTCGTCCTAACAGAATTTGGTCTTTCATATTTACGTTAATGTACTGAATGGTTTTGCATGTAGGACTCCAAAAATTAGTATTAAAACTTCTTTTCAGTTAAAGATAACTAATTGAAAACAGAGACTCTCAAGTCCCCTCTTACCAACAGCCCAAGCACTAGAACATCAAAGAGAAGAGGAGCCCTGTCTCCTGACTGTGACTTAAATGGTAATAGATCTGTCCATTTTGAATGGAAACCCCACAAGCAGGAGGGCAGTGCTGAGGGTAAAATATGTGCAGGAGACACACCATTTGTGGGTTCCAGCAACAAACTCCATTTATTCTGTGAGTACCCAGAATGGTGCTATGTATTCCTGAGTGCTGCCCACTGGCACCTTAGCTATTTTGTGTGCAGCCTTGTGGGTGCCTTGTACACGTCCACAAACAAGCTGAGCATTTTTGACACCTCTCTGCCCGTAGTAAAAAATAAACTATCTCCATGGACTTGGAAAATACGATGGAAAGTTTGTCTCGAATTGCTCGTCAAATTTGTTTGCGACTACTGGAATTTGCAGTGGATGTCTTGTCTGGGGCACCCTCTGACTGCTGCACAAACAAGAGAAGTGGCACTCTGAGCTCAAAAAACCAAACTTGGGCAGGATTTAAGCTTGGGAAAGCATTTCTACTTTCTCCCAAGCTATGTTGCGAGCAGAAAAAGAGTTCTTGGACACACATCCAACCTAAAAAGCACTATTATCTCTAAAGCAACTGTTCTGCCTTGTTGCTGAAAATCTAAATGGGGGTCAGTAATGTCTCAATCCAAAACATTCTATTGTTTTAAACATTGCTGTGTTTATTCCACCCTTTCCCATTCATTATGCAAAGAAACATTGAGAGTTTCTTTGCAATATATGTGAGATAAACAAGAAGCATGAATAGTTGAGTGGAGCCTGCCAGAATTCCCAAATATTTCATATTTTGGCCCCGGGATGAATTCAGGCTCCAGACCACCTAACTAGAGAACGAGCTGGATGTTGTAAATGTGTTTGGCCAAGATTACAAAAACTTCTGAGTTAAATCATTTTGCACTGCTCTGCTAAAAAAATTTCCTCAGCATCCTCCTATTTTTTTAGATCACACCTTGCCAGGGTGGTCTTGTGCTTGTACACCAGTCATCAACACATGGAAATACTGATTCAGTGATGATGTTTGCAGTGTTTGCCAGACACGGAGCCTTTTGAGACCCCCTGAGTACCCCTCAAGATAACTAACAGGCCATAACTTCATAAAGTGTTTGGAGATAGAGAGCCAGGCTCAATAGGGGGTTTAACTAACACTGCTAAAACCATTGTGCAATGAAATGATCTTTCTCTGAGCTTCATAAACTATAACATGCAATTGTTGAACACTGAAGTGTGGCACAGGTAGCCAGTCCATGCAACAGAATCCAGGCAAGTCAGCCATTTACTGGAACATGTATTTTAGCCATATAAAGTACGGGATATTTTTCCTGAGGATCATATCCACAAGATATCAGTCTTACCAGTGTGGCATCAGAAGTATTGCGCTGCTGAAACAAATGTGTGTTTTTCCTTTTTTACATCCCTTTCTCCTCCACTTTTAACATGACAGCCTAATCTGTGCAGGTGTAGTTCACCAGACTGCTTCATCCCTTCCCTGGTGTGAAATTAATTCATGCCTTCAGCAGAGTCCACAGACTGCTCATAGACCCCTGATCTTGCTTCCCTATTTTTTGCTTTCTGATTCAGTCTTCTTACTGCGGCAACTCTCTAACAGACTTATTTTACATGTTTATTCTTTTTTGTGCTCATCGGATTTTTTACACTGGTTAGGAAGAAATACCGCGCCATATTCTGATTTATAGTGTTGTCTTACATTCTCTCCAGATTAAATATTTTTGTATGCCAAAGCAATAGGTTATTAAAGTTGCTGTATCTGAAAATATGGGTACATCTTTCTTTCATTCCACTGTTTGCCTGGACACACAGATCCCCAGCTCTACTAAAGGATTCAAAGTGATAATGTCAATCAAATGTGGATGGCACATCTTCATGGCATTTGTTTTACTGTGATCGAAACTGTTGTACATAGTGCCCATGTTTCAGTCAACATTCCCAAAATGCTCTATTTCTGTCACTGTATTGATGTGTGTTTGCTCATCCTTCCTGGCTGAAAAATGAGAGGAAAACTCTGGTTGTGTTCCCATGCTAAGTTGCACAAATATGATACTTTCAGTGAACTGAGAGGGAGTTTGTGGCTTCATCTCGGAGAAAGAGAAAGTGAATATGCATCCCGCTCTTACACTTACTGCTCTCAGTTCTGATTTTTTAGCAGCTGGCAAAACAAGGCAAATCATGGCAGAAGAGAAATAAACTGTTTTAAGTTAAGACATTCCTTTTTCACTGGGAAAATACTGACACTGACACTCCTGCAGCAGACCGTGCCCACTTGTACTTCGCAGCAACACAGCACCACACAGATCTACAAAAGACTTTAAAGGACCTGGCATATATCAGTGAGCCTACAGCCTGAACACCAAAAAAAAACCAAAAAAGAAGGAAAACAAAGCTTTGAGGAAAAGAGCTGGTGTGATCACGGCCACACTTACTACCGTCCCATCTCTCTGAGAAACTGAAGCCGTTCTCACTTGCTTCTCAGCCAAGATATTGGAAATCACAATAGAATCACAGAATGACAGAATATGCTGAGTTGGAAGGGCTCCACAAGGATCATGGAGTCCAACTCTTAATTGAAGGGCCCATACGGCATTCCTCTAAATATTGTTTCCTTTCACCTTAGTTTTTACAGAAGAACAAGAAAAGATACATTACAGGTATTTACACCATTACTATCACCACATATATTGAAACCAGAGAGTCCAGGAGGCTCTTCCAGGGAAACAAACACTTTCCACAATTCTGCACCAAAGTACTTCTATTCTAAACCCGCCTCTCCACTTTTAGTCTCCCTCATTTCATGTAGTCATATGGGAATGCCTGTGCACAGCTGAGGGTCCTGCTCTGAAGAGGGAAAAAAACCCCAAGCCAGTTTTCACTTCAGCTTTGCATTGTAATTCGTCTTTCAATTGTTTGACAGCAGCATGCAAAACATTGCTCTGATTCAGCAGAAGCGCTTCACAGCCAGAACACAAAGCCCTTGCTTGAGCCTCAGAGGGAAGGAGGGCTTTCAGCTGTGTTGTTTTATGATAGGGCAAGTTTTGCTCCTTACAAACTTTCTATGAAGTTGCCAGAAGAGTAAGAAAAAGGGAAGAGAATTGCTAATTCTCTTTCAAAGGCTCTTTCTCAGCGCATTCTTGTCCTCGACACAGATTTATTTATTTATCTGACTTTAAAAAAAAGTCATACTTTCCCTGCAAACAATTTAGCAGCCAGACAAGTACCCTGTTTAGCATTTGCAGAAGTCAGGCAGGTTTACCTTTATTTCCAGATGACAGCTCCAGTCTGGCCAGGGGCCAATGCAAAAGTAATCCAATGTTGTTATTGTTACTAAGTTGTCCTAAAGAAAGTTGGAGGTGGTTTATCTTTTACAGCACTCCTTTCTAATGAATTGGCAACACATCTGACTTGGGTCCTTGTATGGGGCCTCCCCTGAGCCCTCTCACCCCTGCTTGTTACTGGCTTCCTGCTGATTTACAATAAAACTTTGACATTTGGTCTGCTCCTTAATAAGGGCCTGTGACATTGCCCAGGTATGAAAAAGGAGAATAAAATTATGTGGGTTAAAAATGATATAGCTCTTTGAAGGTGGAGACAGCAGAACAGGGCTTCAAAGTCCAGAGAGAAAAACGATACCCACAGAAGGCTCTTTGTTCGGATGGCTCGACTGGCATAAATCTCCCAGCTGTGGTCCTTTATACCACCTCTAATTATTTGAAACTCATTTATCATTTAAGCATCAAATAATTAGAACTGGTGTAGAGAAAAAGGGAATGAGAAGGCAGGAAGGCAGGAAAAAAGGGACGGAAGGAACAGATACCACAGGCCATTCAATTGGGTGATTTTGAACAGGAAGAGCTTATTAAATTATCTTGATAAGGGAATTTGAATAATACCTGAATTTCAGGGAAAAGCAAACCAGGCCTCTCTGCTGTTTGTATTAAAGGGGTATCAGAAACCCTTGGACTGCAAAGAAGAACATAAGCTTAGAAAAGAAGATTCAAATTAAGCATCAGAGCAGTGATAACTCCCTGAAATTCCCAATCAAAAAAGCAGTGCTGCTTGAGAGCGCTGCCTACAATTCAATACAGTGTTACAGCTCTCCTGTGTCAGAGGCCTGAAAAGGAGCGTAGGTGTTCTTGCACAAAGTAAATGCCAAGCTAATTGAGTTCCTGCACTGCAGCATGAGCAACGCAATGATCAAGCACTTTGTTCAAAATTTCCTAAAGGGCTCAAATCCTGCCCTGACTTACCCTTTTTTGCAAACCTACCAACTTCAAAAGGGTTTAGCAAAATGGGTTAGCAGCAAAACCAGAGTATTTCTTGCTGGGTGGTACTTTATTGGTCTGGCCAGGAGCCAGTGCAAAAGTAACCCAGTGCTGTTATTGTTATTCAAATGTTTTGAAGTTCTTATACAGCAATATTCACTTTCCATACTCTTCACTTCTTCAATTATTTCTCCACCTTCTGCAAAAATTTAATATGAAGTAAATTTGGGCAAGGTAAGGGAAAGACTATCTATTTAATAGATAAAATCTATGCCACTCCAACCTATGACATCTATATCTAGATAGGTGATAACAAACAATGGATAAAGGCAATGGTATGGCTCTGTTTTCATTTATGAATGATCCCCTACAAACAAAGAAAAGGATGAGAGGGAAAAGAGATTAAGGTGGAAGAGAGAAAAAAATAAACCCATAGAGCTGGCTAAGAAACGGAAAACACACACGAGGAATGAATTTCCAGAGTTACGCAATACAATCTGTGTTATCAGGTACAGGGGTCAATGCACTGTAGCTACAGGTGCCAAAGATATCACGCGAAGATTTCCAATGGCCCCCAGGAGGACAGGGGAGGAGGAGCAGACGTGCATCTGTGAGAGGCAGCTGCTCCCTGCTCCCACCAAGCTGAGTCCCAAGGGGAGCTGGGAGCTGAGTGTGCATCGCGCCTAGCCCCACGGGCAGCATTTTGCCTTGTTGAACAGCACTGTTCAATGCTCACAGAGTTCCTACTGCTGCTTTTAAACTGTAATTTGGGAAAGCAAGTACCTCCTGGAATGCCACCACAGGCCTGCTGTGCTGGTGACTAGCCTAGAATAGTTATCGAGTCACGGAAAGACAGAAAAAAGGCTTCAGGGCTGCCTATGAGGGACTGGAGGGGGAATCAGGGCAGCGAGCAAGCCAATAGAGGAACACGGGCATTTCTGAAGGACACATGCTGGGACATGAGCAGCAGCCCAGGCCAGTGAAGAGATGCTCAGGTGCTCAAGGCAGCGAGAAACAGAGCAAATGCCCTGCAGCAGAGGTCTGGGCTCGGCATCGTTGCAAGTGCTGGTCTGAGAGCCCAAGCCTCAGGGAGCAACGGCAGCCGTGCTGAGATCAGTGGCCAGCCCCCGCTGTCCTTCCCCTCCCGTTAGCTGTGCCTCCACCTTGCCTTGCAACCCCCTCCTCCTTACCCTCTTCCTCCATGCAACGACCCCCTGTGCTAAAAATACCCCCCTGCAGCACTTGGTACAATAGATAAGCCTGGCAAAGCTCTTGTGGGAGACGCTGTGGCTTCACATCTGCTTGTTAAAAATATCACATATTATTAAAAAAAAAAAAAGTTTCTTGTGACTAATTTCAACAGCAAACCATATGGTCTTTTTACTTCTCCTGCACTCATAATAATTAAATGGCTAATTTCCCCTCTTAAACTACCTTCGGCCCACAGAAAGAAACAAAGGAAATCACAGCTATTCAGCTACAAAACATCTTGTTAAAGCACAGCAAAGAGTTATGCAATTAACCCCACAAAAGCTGGAATTTCACAGTTATATCTAACACTCCGAGTTAACAAGAACAGGCTTTAAATTGAGCCTTTTTTTGTGGCTGCTGCTGTTTGCTGGCACAGCAGTCACAGTTAAGGTCAGGTGTCAGACCAGATTTAAGCCATAAATGTCTGTTTCCTTGTTTTTTGTGAGCCGGAGTCAGCGCCGTATTGTGATTTAAATCAGCCGCTGGGTGCTTTGGAGGAGGCTTCCATTAAAGTGGGGAACAAAGAATATGATTGCTTCCACGGCACAACCGCCTGCGTATCTCCCGGTGCATTGTACGTGCCGAGGCGAGCGCCCTGCACGCTGGTGTGCCGTGTAAGCCACCGATGTGGTTTATAGCTTCATCTTGGGGCTGTTTCGGGGCGGGTCAGGCTTGCCATGGCCTGCCCAGTTCTGCAGGGCTCGGCCGTGCTCTTCTACTGTCCACCTGCACCAGAAATGGCCGTTTTCTTAATTCCATTTGGAATCTCCATCGGGCCATGGCCCCGGAGCAGTAGGATGCCAGGGATTTTTAAATTTTATTTGCAAAACAGCTAGGGTGGTGGTAGAGAGGTTATTAAATTGGTTGAGAAGGTGCTTGAAGCAGAGAGGCAGTTCTTCGGGCTACAGACTCCAAGTCCAGCTGCAAACTGATGCTTCTGGGTGATGCTGTGAGCATCATCTCTTATCCCCATAAGAGACTGTGGGGCTCAGCGGCTGCCCCCAACAGAGGCAACTTCCGCTGCAAAGCCAAAAGCACTTGCGTTATCTTTCAGTCATCTTCCATTTCCTCCTGTTCCTGCTAAACAACCCCAAGGTCTGCAGTGTGGGACGTGCCAGTGGAGCCTGTCCCTGTAAGGATGCTGCACAGGGACACATCCCCAGTACCCAGCCCAGCGATGAGCCCTGCTGGAGGAGCAGCAGTTTCCTGGAGGAGGATGCCAGTGGCACAGTACGATGAACAGCATAGCAATTGCACTCAATGAGACAGAACGCTTGTAACTTGTCAGCTTAGGTGAGGGTGCCCATTCACCTGCTGTATTGGAGTGCTCAGATTGGCACTTAGGAGAATAAAACGGGTATTTGGGTACCTAAATGCCTGTCTGAAAATTAAAATTTAGAACTGGGTGCCTTCATTTAGACAATCAGGTTTGAAAATTAGAGTGAGAGATTGCATGTCTGAGTATAATTTAGAGCATAGACTCATTATGGATAGTTTTATTGTTTAAGAAAATCCTTCCTGTCTGGAAACGAGGCAATGACCAGGACTGTAAAGACTGAAGAAAACTGTGATGGTGCTGGGCAATTTTCTTGATAAGATGAGCCACTAGATGACACTTTGCATAATAACATGATGGACTGAGCACTTCCATGCTACATATTAATTTTCTAGCTTGGTAAAGCCTATTCTGGGCTGGTGCCAGGCAGCCCACGGACCATAAAGCTAACTATGGCCTTCCTAAAGTACCTGCCTTCCTGATAAGGCGGGCGGTCTCCAGCTACATCTCACGCATGCAAGTGGTGGAAAGAAACTAAAGAGAAGAAAGAAGAAATTAGAAGAGAAAATAAGATCATAGGACAACAGAGAAAGAGAGGGAGGGAGCTGGGAATAGACCAGGACAAGATGTGGTGAAGGCAAGGCATCACACATGGAGGAAGGGCTACAAGGTGAGACACTAAGAGATAGGAAGGGTGAACAAAGTAGCAGTGGGGGCTGAAGAGATAAAAACTGGTGACAAAAATAAGAGTAGGAACTAGGTGGAAAAGTGTAAAGTTGGTAAGATAGAGCATAGTCTAAGAGAGAAGAACAGAAGAGGGTCACTTGGGAGGAATTAGAACATAATTATTCACTCGTAAATTCATGCAATATAAAATAGCAATATTTCATTCAGAAAAAATACTCCACATGTTTTCCCAAGCAGCAGCCTTCAAAGACAAGAGAGAAGAAAGAACAGGGAGAGCAGACAACATGACTGTATGTTTCAAGTTGGTTTCTTATATTTCAGAGAGTTTATGTATCTAGCATTAAATAAAAAAACATAGAATAACATCTTTTCACTGCGTTATGAGATGCAGTTTCCACTGATTCAAAAACTGAATTTAGAAAGAAATGTACCTCTCTGTCCAAACAGAAAATAGCTGATATAGATTTCTTATATTACACTATTTATCTATCCTTGCCTAAGAAAACAAATACACACTTCCACTGGAATTTTCTGGACCATTTATCAGCATTTCTCCCTGTGATGTGGATCTAAATGCTGCATTTTTGTCCTATGCTTTCTTTCCTTATGCTCCAGCTGGAGAATGACCAAGAATGTAAGATCTATCATGAAATACTGCAATGTGCAAGTTAGTTGAACTAACACATTTTAGGTTTGGTTGGGGTTTTTGGGAATTTGGTTTTTTAGTCTTTTGTGGTTTGTTGGGTTTGGTTTGGTTTTGTTCTAATTAATTTTCTTAATGACTTATTAGTTTTTAGTGAAAGCAGTTCGAGTTAAGTTGAAAGTTTTTCATGAAAGTGCATAGCAGCCGTGCTCAGTGGAACTGCAAGTGTCAGGGGAACCTTCAGTTCATCCTGTCAGCTAGCAGCCTGTCTGCAACTGCTGGTATTTAAGCAGCACTGACTGACTGGTGTAACATCTCCGCATCCACGCAGCTAAAGTCACTAAAATACGTGCATCTGGCAGATCTTGGATAATTTCACTCCCAGTGTGATTAGCCCTTAGTCTAACCTGGAAAAATGCATGGTATTTGCCTTTCTTTTGTAAAATCAGATAAATAGGGGAGATAGATATATTGGGCAAAAAAAGGTTGTTCCCTTGTTCCACTCTTCAACCCCTTTCAGACTCAAAAATCGTCAAACCTTAGGATACTTGCAAGGGAGTCCAACAGATTTTCAGCAGCAGGTGTACATGAGATACTGGAAATAGGAAAGAAGCAGACCAAATACTGAGGAGCCTTTTCTTCCTTTGCTTACTGCCTTTTGTTACTGCTTTCGCCTAACATAAGCAAAGCCTAGTTTAATATTACAACACAAGACAGAGGTCATGGAGGTGCTGTGTAGGTAATGCATACTGAGGACTACTGGCCAGCAAATAAACTGTTAGTCTGAGCAGAAAGAAAATTTTTAGCCTTTCTCTACTGCTGAGGTGTCCTATGTTTCTGCTGTGGCTCTTGGGAATATCCTGCTTAGAAACCAGTCACATAATGATGCCAGAAACAACTGACTTTAGTAGTGTGAATACTCAAAGAATTAGTAAATGTGTAAAACGACAGGATGGTGGAAACGCAGCACACTTTACTGTCACTTACAGACGGTAACAGAAAATTACCGGGTGCAAATGGATCTCTAATTATAGCCCACTCCCCCACAGCTAACATATTGTCAACATCATCTTCACAAAACATTTACACTTTCCCTTAGGGATACCTACTTCTGTTTTGGAAAGAGAAATCACAGTTGCTTGGAATCTAGAACACAGCAAAGTCATAACAACAGAACAAATTAATCTAATTTAACATTGAGATTGGTCACTTTTTTAAAGGTGAAAATCAGTTTACAATTTTCATCTGTCCCCATGGAAGTCAAAATATATTTTGACTTTCATATCCGTGTCTGACAATCATAATCTATAATACAAACAGTAATAAAATTTCCCTTTCCTATGACAAAAAGGTACCCAGAAATACAAGCAATCCTTTGTCAGTTCCCTCTCTCACCTCACCGAATGTGGATATTGAGAGTCAGATACTCCTGCTCAAACCTGTCATAGATGAGCCCTGCAGCATCTAAATGCTTTTCCTCTTTAAAATGTGATTTGAGGTTCCCAGTTGTGAGTTCTCGACTTGGAAAGCTGGGAACATGTTACTGTCATAACAAATAGCACATTTGGCTTCTTCTCAAAGGGTTGATTTCTGTGCAGAAAGTGAGGAAAGTAGCTTCTCAGCCTTTCCCTGTAGCCATTTAGTGGCCTCTCTAAACTACTACCTGTTTTAGAGTAACTGCAAGTCGTATATACAACCATTCCCTCACAGGAAATGGTGAGGCAAAAGAGTGCTGTTTTGCTGTAAAAACAGGTACAGAGCTTTATCCAAGCAAGTGCTACTAATCCTTTGCTTCTATCAGCACTTAGATTTGCACACAAACCAAAAATCCAAGTGGCATGGTGAAAGACATAACTCAGGCATATCCCACTGAGCTCTAGTGTAGCAAGTGCCAGTAGAAAAATTTTAAAATTCCTAAGCTGAATTTTTCTTACTGAATCAAGCCTAACAATTTTATTTTTATATTAATTGCCTCTTGCATTCTGAGGTCCTTGAATGAAGGGCATTTTATAAATGTAAATTTGATGGACTGATACATGTATATTCATGAGAATGTAGCTGGAACTGAGTAGGTTAATGTTAGTTTACACTCCAATTTTGACAATAAGAATCAGGAAAAGGAGGGATTAATGGCTCACTTATAATCTAATCATATCAATGCTATCCACTAACCTGGACAATGCAAGAACATGTCTGTTACATCAACCCTGCATAAGCAATGATTTTCCAAATCTGCAATTAATATTTAGAACATATTGCATGAGTTTTGGCACTCATTTTTATCAGCCATTTGCTGCAGAAACATTTGTATATAGGAACATGCAAACCATTCAGGGTTCATATCACAGAGGGAATAAACTGTGAACACAAAGAAAAGATGGATAAATTTACATAACAGAACCCTGGGTGGACAGCAGGTATTCATGCTGTAAAGAAATATAAAACAAGAAAACAAATTGTAATGCAGCAGGGTTCAAGCATGTTTGCTGAGGCAAGGCTCACAGAAAAGTGCATTTATGCCTCTTGCTAAGTGCTATGATAAGCATGGTAACACCCCCCAGCAGCAAAATCCATGCTAAGGACCTTCCACAATGCATGGCTACTCTGGTGGTCCACTAACAACGCTCACCGTAGGAGCACTGACACACACCGTATGTCGATATTTTATTTTATCACTCAGACCGTCTAACCTTATCTGGAGCAGAAACACAAAGACAGTGATAACAGGGACTGCTCCTAGCACCTCGGCCGTGTTATGGGCCAATGCCTGGGTGGTGGCCCTAGCTCCGATAGCCCCAGTGTTTTTATCACTAGCAGTAGGACAACAGTAGGAGCTTCCTCAAGCAATATTATCCCACTGCTCAACCTCCGGACTGTCCATTTTTCTCAGTGCCAGTTGGTTGTTGCTTTGTTGTGGTTTTTTTTTTAATTGCGCTAGCATTTAAACCAACTTCCCCTGAAGTTCTTGGGTAGGAGATAGGTCTTTTGGCTCTAGCCGGAGATAATGCTTTGACTACTGTTGAGAGGAAGCGTGTATCGAGCCTGACATCTATCAGAGCCTGTAGCCCTCTGCTTGTCTGTGCCAGGAAACGCAGTCCAATTTCTACGCTCCTGTGGTCTAACTGACAAGCTGATTTCTCAAGCCCCTTCATAACTCTTGATGCTAACATCCTTCTTTCTCAGGGACGTTTCTTACAAATCAAAGTGATATTGCAACTCTCAAGGCTGGTATTGTAAAGGTGACAGTGGTTGCTGTTCTGGCGTTTTCAGTCCCAGTTTTCACAAAGGCATCAGGGACATGAGTCACAGCAGGCGCTCCTGCTGCTGCTACTACTTTTGCTAACACTTAGGTCAGAAAATGGCTGGAGTTAGACGATACAACAATCTCAGGCCTCTGAGAGCCACTGCCAACCACACAGCCAGATGAGAATTAATGAAATAGTAGGAAATTAATGTCCATGTGTATCTAGTATTGTATTATATTACATTAATGTAAAAATGGCCTGAGTGACCTCATGGAGTACTTGTATGATGAGAACACCCTTGTGAAGCTACAGCTGTTGTGAACTATTAAAGGTTCATAAGCCAGACATGATTTTCCCTGCAATGCTTCTGCTAAATGAGTGGCTATGTATTGCATTAGCATTCCCAGATGCCCTCCCTCAGCTCAAGCAGCCTGGGGGTAAAAAGGCAGGAAGGCTCTGGGATGCACTTCTGTGTCTGAGAACTGCAGCGCAAATCACCCTAATTGTTTGTTAGATGAACAATGATCACTAATTAACATTGTTAAAATGTCATCAATGATCACTAATTAACATTGTTAAAAAATTGTTAACAAAGGAAATTTAACAATATCTTAATTAGGAAGGATTTCTAATTTGTGATATAGAGCATGTTAGACAAACAAGGCACAACTCCTCCTTTGTTTTTCAACTCTGCAGCAGGAGAGATTACATGATATGACACAACACAGTCTGCATTTGCCGTTTATCATTCTGTGTCCTCGACACAGTTCTCCTGTATAATTACAGCCAGGGCTAATTTTACCTGTGTTATTGTTTGCCCTGTAATTTAGAGAGAATGGGCCATGTTGATGCTATGTGATTTAGTCTGGGGCAGTCAACTGTCTTTTTGCCGCAGGAATACTTCTCATATGTTACTGCAATGGAGTGCATATATTGCAAAATAGAAAGAACCTTTTTAATGTTTTAATTTACTTAATAGTGCAGTGTAAGGGTAGCAGCTTTCTTCAGGTTTTCTTTTTTGAAATGTAATTTATCCACTAACCACTGAAAGGTTAGTACCTTTCAGTGCTGTGTTCTATTTCAAAGCCACTGTACATTGTTGGAAAAAGTCCCCTCCTATTATCTATTACTTAATTATTAAAAACTGTCTACTCTGTTTTCATAAATTATCTATGTATCAGGGACGTTGGCTTATGAGGAGCAAAGACATGCACACATATAAGCATGCAGGCTTGGGGACGTTAAGAAGTTAATTATCCCTGACGGAAACCCAGTAATAAGTAAAAAACTCCTGATTTTATTTCACACAGTCCTGGAGTCAGAGTGTGAAAAGGTTTTGAGAACTTCCATAGCAAATTATCTTTAAAAGTAGCACAGATAAAATGGCAAGCTCACCTTGGTTATGCTCTACCTGGTAGAATACTCCACATATCTGACACCATTCCCGAAGGGAGTATATTTATTGCATAATGCCAAAGCCTATCTCCAGCGGACTCCTCCTACCAGAGCAGAGGGAACTTTATTTGCTTATTCATTTTGGTGGAACCATTGTACAAACCCTGCCATAAATACAGATGAATGGTTAAGGCTGTGCTTGTTTTCATAAGTAGGAATATGAAGATTTACTGCTTCAGTGCAGACCTGCCCTTCTGGTCTAGGCTTTAGTTTTATATGTTGTATGGCAATCATCTGCTTGTGGTGATGGATCACTCTTTCTTTTCTCCCTTTGCAAGGTCCTTCTGCGTGTTTTTATCCTCTACATTGCTTCTTCCAAAGGACTGGGGAAATTTGGACTCCTGTCTTCTCCTCACATGTGCTCACCACCACCTCAAAAGCAACCTGATGGGGAGTGAGAGATGTTCTTCCTAAGAAACACTGCTTGCATTCATATCACCCAGGCAGTCTGGAAAAAGTCTGATTCCATGCAGACCCTCCTGTATTACTCAGGAGTGTTCAGCTCCAAGGGACGCCTACAGTGTGCTGCTCACCCTGGCACTGTTTTGAGGAGGAGGATGCTCTGTCAGTCCCTCAATGAACACACGCAGACACAGGGATGCTCCACTCCTACACCAGTCAACACTCTCATACACAAAATGGGATAACTTCTCAACACTGTCACACACAAAATGGGACAACTACTTACCCCTAAACCATCAGTGTACAGTCATAGAATCATAGAATATACTGAGTTGGAAGGGTCCATCAGGATTATCGAGTCCACCTCCTGACCCTGCACAGGACATCCCAAGAATCACACCATGTGCCTGAGAGTGTTGTCCAAATGCTTCTTGAACTCAGACAGGCTTGGTGCTGTGACCACTTCCTTGGGGAGCCTGTTCCAGTGCTCAACTACCCTCTAGGTGAAGAACCTTTTCCTGATATCCAGCCTAAACTTCCCCTGGCACAGCTTCATGTCATTTCCTTGAGTCCTGTCACTGATTACGAGAGTGAAGAGATCAGTACTTTCCCTTCCACTTTGCTTGTGAGGATAGTAAAGACCAGAATGAGGTCTCCCCTCAGTCTCCTCTTCCCAGGCTGAACAGGCCAAGTGACCTCAGCTGTTCCTCATAAAGCATCCTCTCCAGCACCTTCACCATCCTTGTGGGCCTCCTTTGGATACTCTCTAATAGCTTTGTGTCTTTTTTATATCGTGGTGCCCAAAACTGCACACAGTACTCAAAGTGAGGCCACACCAGTGCAGTACAGAGCAGGGCAATCACCCTCTTTGACCAGCTGGCGACGCTGTGCTCAGTGCACCCCAGAACACAGTTGTCCCTCCTGGCTGCTGACCCTGATGGTTAGAGAACTTTTCTGGAAAATGGCAAACGTGTTCAAATTTCCCCCAGGTGTAAGGAAAGTCAAGCTTATGACATTCCCCTCTGTTTTCCTTACAAGTGTGAAGTGCTGTGTCTGGGGTTTCACCCAAGGTTTCTTATATCATGTTTTGTTTTCAGAGTTTGGTTTAGCAAGGAGAGAAAAAAAAGTTAAGTTAAAATTGTGCTCAATGTTATTTTTCCTTTTTTAATTACTTGCTTTCTTGGGGAATAAAACTATCAAAAGTAATTATTCTCAAGGTCTTGTCTTGCTTTCCTAAAGCATTATTGAAAATTCAATAACACTTGTTTTCTTAGGAATGACATTGTTTGGCTCCAGTTACATAGGGACACTTACTTTGTCCCTTTTCTCTGTACTTATCTATCAGTCCCTCATGAAACACATTGCCTTAATGCATAAAGCCATTCTGATATTTGTTCTTAGTTAGGTTTTCTAAAAAAGAGCCTGCCTTTTTTAGACCACTGTTCAAGTGACAGTCTGATGTACTTGTCTGGAAGGTTCATTTTTTCAGGCTTAGTTGACCATGTACGTACTGAAAACAATAAGTATTATTGCTTTAATTTGGCCTCTGAAAATTTTTTTGAAATTTTTTTGTTTAAAAATTATATAATTTTAAACTCTGTTCTTGACGTATCCTGTTTGCCAGCTGTTGTTTATCTTCTTCAGATGTTACAATTATATTCTGAGATTCTTCTGACAGGATATTCCAAAATTTTAAATTTGCTGTAATTACAAAAAGGGTCCTTCACACATGAGACCACACGGTTATCATTTTTATTCCTATCAAGTTTTCCACCCCCTTCCATATATCTCATAATGCTCTACCTGGTTTCGAAAGCTCTCCGGACTCCCTGTATTTTGCAATGTGACTTATCATTTATGTCTTCTGGCTTTTTCACATGCCTCTCATTGTGTTCTGCAGCTGGGACTGTCACCTCTTTGGCCACATGCACAATGAAGATACCCATCTTTCCAGCTAGATGAGTGGTCTTATTTAAACAGCCCCTCCTACATTTCTTTCTTTTTTTTTTAATTTTTCACTGATTTTTCACATTTTTGCCAAACAGTAGGTGTGTTGGGTCTAAGGTATTCAGGAGAATATCTTTCCTCTTCCTCCTACCATAATGCAGTTTCAGTGGCCTGTTCATATATATATATCCTACCCTGGCTATAGATGAAAAAGCCAGCAGCAAAAGGTTGTTTTGAGAAAATATTCAGTCTCTTTTTCCCCTATACCTTTGCCTTGGGCTTGATGCAGAAATAAAGGGAAATTTTAAGAAAAAAATGAAAAAACTACTACATGAAATACACTATCACAGTATAGTCACTGAAGATTTAGAATATGGTTTGAAATTAGACTTTTCCTACTGCACATTCAAATATTATTTTTTATGGTTAGAACAGCAAATTGAGTTTTTTTCAAAATCCTTTTACATCGTCATTCCAATCCCTGTATGTTCCAGATGAAATTTAATGCTGATCCTTAATATGATGGTAAATTAACTACTCTATCAACAACAAAAGTACACGGAAGCATCCAAGAAGTCATGCTGATTTTCCAGGATTTTTCTATAGAAACCTGAGGGTTTACAGCAGCTACGTTATTAGCTTTCTATAAAATACTCTTGCTTTTTTTTTTACATATGAACCCTATAATACTTTCTATTTTCAGGATTTTACTTTCTCTTCTGTTTTAGTGACCAAAAATACCCCTGAAGTATATTAGTGCATAAAAGAGCTATTTCTGATACTAGCCATTTCAAGTGTATTCAGAAGTAATGAACTGATATGCTGCATACAGATACCTAGCAGTATATACCATTGCTAAATCTACACAATACAATTCAAAATATTTATGAAATAAATAAAAGATTACTTTTTTAAAAACAAGTAATTACTGCAGCTTTCAGTTTTCTCCCCTCACACTCAAATAGGGAAGGAGATGGGAAAAGCACATGAGATCTTTCTTTCTCCCATAGTGTCAACCACAAATTTCAAATAATTATAGTTTAGCAGGGAGAGGTGACTGAAAGCGCTGGGTAAGGGTGGGTTTTGCTGGGATTAAGATACAGCACTCTCTCCACAATACTGATATATGCCCTTTAAGGGAACTCCATAGTAGCAAGGCCAGTATTTGCAAACTGTTATTTCAACAGAAAGTAAGGAAAATATATTTCAACTCCTTTCACCAAACTCCCTAATGCATTCTATACACACTTATCACCATAGAAATGCATTGAAATAAAAGATAGTGCAAACACAATGGTTAATTATAAGCCGCTGAAACGACATAAGAATAAATATAGGATAGTAATAATGTACCTGAAAGAAATGTAGTGTATACACATATTGCAGACAGATGGGAAAGATATCATTGAAACTACTGGGTGCTGATGTAGGATGGCAATAAAGGTACATCTGGGTCATCATCAGGCACAGATGGTGTAGGAACAGGGAAGCAAAACAGTTTCAGGTGCAACTGGTTGAATTCCACTTGAAACAGGAAAGACAAGTTCAGGGGTCAGTGCGTTCTTAAAAAAAAACCCATGAAATTAATTAATTTATATGTTTTTTGTGTTAATACTTTTCTTGGTGAACAGCAGTAACCTTGGTAATCTTTATCTTCAAGCTTCAGTTTATGTTCAGATCTATTTCTAACACCAAGATAATCCGCTATATGCCTTTAATTACAACATAGAAAGATTTTTAACTTTTCACTGTCATTCCACATTTATAACACCTTCTGTCTTCTTATGTTCATCTTCTGTGGGTTCAGCCTCAGGTAACTGTCTTGGATAGCTGTCACTTCTCTTTCATCAAATGCAGCTTTTCATCCAAGGCTTACTCTCTGAGCTACACCACCATCTTCTTCCTCAGACCTTCCAGGGCTGTAAGTGGGCTCCTGCTGCATGGCTTTCCAAACAATATGAATTGTTTTGCTGTTTATTGAGTCCCACACAGCAAGAGTGTTTTCCAAGACATGCCAGATGTTGAAACTCTTCCAAAACTCGCTCAACTGGTGTCCTGTTTGCTTTGTCCATCAGTCCAAGTAATTGCATCATTGTTTGTTGTAAACAAAGCATTTTAGAGTTAGTAATCACTCCTCCGGCTGGTAATTGTGTAACTGGGGTGATGAAAAAAACATAACTTGAGCGTGTGGGTGCAAATCACCTGGATGAGATAGATAGATAAGTGTGTTCCTGAGGATCACTGAGATTTGTAATACTGAAAATACTGGAAATCACCCAATGCCCTTTTATTTGAAAGCTAGTGAACATGTGGCCCACGTAGGTCAAGTAGGCCTGCAATATCTTTGGGTTTTATGGGCGGGAGCCAGCAGCATCACCCTACAATATATAAGCTGGACTTTGTTTTGCAGGCTTGGGCCCTGGCACTTACTTCTCCCCTAAAAGGATAAAGGTTTCTGATGGTGTGGGTTTCCAAAAGAGCATTCCTTCAGCTATATTGACCACCTGTTGTTGTTTGTAGCAGTGCTGCATAAACTTCAAATTGCTTCTGCCAAATAATATCAGAGCATAGTGGGAGGGAGCTCCAGTTTTCATCCTCCATCTGCACTGAGCACATTTTTTCCATCAATGTCTTTAATAAGTTATCTTCCTGGATAAACCACTTGAATTTTATGCTCTTCTTTAATGAGTCAATGTTTCAGTTTATTGATCTACATTAGATTCATCCTCTGCTACACACAACCAAGAGCTGTTGCAGATTCACCACTTTTCTGTGTCCTTTGCATCTCCATGTTTGTTTCTGAGGATAATAGCTTTTCTGGACTTTTTGTTGATATTTTCTGTCAGGGTTGAAACACACCTTTTCAATAGCACTGGGCTTCTGGTGATCATAGAAGCATAGAGTGTGTTGGAAGGGATCTTAAGGATCATCTAGTTGCAACCCCACTGCCATAGGCAGGGACATCTTTCATTAAGCCAGATTGCTCACAGCCCATTCAATCCAGACTTGAACACCTCCAGGGATGGGGAATCCACAACTTCTCTGGACAGCCTGTGCCAGCACCTCACCACTCTCACAGTGAAGAATTTTTTCCTAATATCTAATATAAACCCATGGTCTTTCAGTTTGAAGCCACTATGCCCTTGTCCTGTCACTATACTCCCTTATAAAGTCCCTCTCTAGCTCTTCTGCAGGCCCTGTTTAGGGACTGGAAGGCTGCTCTAAGGTTTCCTCAGAGCCTTTTCTTCTCCAGGCTGAACAACACCAGTTGTCTCAGCCTGTCTTCATAGAAGAGGTGCTCTAATCCTCTGAGCATCTTTGTGGTCCTCCTCTGGACTTGCTCCAACAGACCTGTGTCCTTCCTGTGTTGGGGTCCCCAGAACTGGATGCAGCACTCCAGGTGGTGTCTCACAAGAGTGGAGTAGAGGGGGAGAAACACCTCCCTTAACCCGTTGGCCACACTTCTTTTGATGCAGCCCAGATTGTGTGCTGGAAGACAGTAAGGTAGAATAAGTCTTCTAGACTGCACAAATGCATGATTTGAACTCCTGCATCTCTGCCAAATCCACAGGAAGCCCACAATCCATGTTGCACTGCAGCTGAAGTACATGCTTTGTGCTACCATGCTATTGCAATTATTTGCAATCTTTTTCATTGTTTGGGGTTTTTTTTTCCCCCTAAACCATTCCAAAATCCTAGGAATGATTTGACTTTGTTATCAGGAAAAGGCAGGGAAAAGGGCTTAAAAAATAAATTGTGCAGGTGTGAAATCAGCAATGCAGAGACTCTTTTTTTGGAGGGACTTCTGTGAGAGCTGTGCAGACATGAGTGACGTGCTGGGTCTGCTGAGTACACAGCTCCTGTGTGCCATTAAGGTGAGTTGTTGAATGTGCAGGATGATTCAATGAACAATGAGAAGAAGGTGCAAGAGGAAGAGATATGGTCTTACTTCCCAGAACTTCTGGAAAAGCTCAGGTTGAAACCTGGTAGCAAGCCGCTTCCAGAATGATATTGCTGACTCGGTGCTGTGTGGTGGAATGAGCTCCCACTGAAATCCTGGAGCCAGGTCATAGACCTATGAAATTAAACCCCGAAGGGAGCCTGTTTCCTGTTCTTCTCCCAAAAACAAGAAAAACCCCAATGGCAAGGCTGTGTGATGGTGTCACTTTCTATACTTAGTTTACTTCCTTTTAAATCAATTAAAATTTGATTTCCAAGTGGAAGACAGAAGTGAAGCTTAGAAAAGGGCTATTGCTGCTACTAGAAGAGATACCGGAATATTTAGAAATTTTCCCAAGCTCTTCCAAAACAACCATTCTCTGATGATGCAGCAACCTGTCAACTGGGGATAATTTATAGGTGTTGTTTCAGGTAAAAAAAAAGCAAGGTAGAAGCAGAGACTAAATATTATTCAGGAAAATAATAAATGTTTCCTGCATTTTATGTGCTGAAAAGGTAAATTCCACTTCTGACATTCAACTTAGAGCCACTCTAAAGGCAACTCACAGATTCAATAGGGAGACAATAAACACTAAATCATAATTACTTCCTAAAAGGGGAGCCTGTTTCTCTGAATGCCTGCGATCTGGTTTTGCTTCACAAAAAATATCATAAATCTATTGTGTTCTACTCAGATTTATTTAAGCCCAATTAGTGCTCGTATTAAAAAGAATAAGAAATTAAAACAGAAACAACACCTTCCAAACTTTGCTGTCGTTTGTCTTGATGTGAAACCCTGATTCTCTGCTCTCATTAAGGAGCTGTTCATTAGAGGACAGCATGTTCCAGAAGAGCTGAGGTCTTACATTAACAGTGAACTATGGAAAATCTCTCCTATTTGGCAACCCACATTAACATTTTTTCTGCAAAGGGATTTCTTTTTAATGCAATCTAGTGCTGTATGTCTTACTGTACAGAAGAAAAAAAATATTTTTCAACACAATCTTGACTTGGCTTTAATATCCCACAGGGTGACATCTGACACTGTACTGAGACAATAACACCTCTCTGGGCAATCTTTCCAACAGAGCCTGAAAATGAGCAGTCTGTGCCATTAATATGGCAAATGTAATTAGCAGAGCTGTATGACTAATCTTTTTTCTTTTTTTTTTTTTTATTTTAAATCAACATTTCCTAAAGTTATTTTTCCAATCAAAGTTGCTCTAGCCAGTGGCGCCAGGGAAAACTAAACTTGAGTGCACCCAAATAGGTGGTTGTTTTGAAGCACAGGTAGGGAGATCAAAGGTAACACAGCTGCCTGCTTTGGACCTGATTTCTTAATAAAGCTAATCATCCAGTTGCCAAGAATTAAAAAAAGAAAAAAGTTTCTAGGTGAAATTAGTTTTAATAATAATGTTTTAACATTATTATTAAAACAATAATGTTTTAAGCCAAATGGACCTTTGGCTTTAAGAAATACAATGAAAGGAGTTTGAGTTGTGCTTCTTCGTCAGCAGAGAGCCAAAACTCTGGGGTAAGGGTGCCCATGTTGTGTTCAGATACATTGGGACTCTGGGTTTGACTACTTTGAATATAATCACACAATTGTCATACCTCTATTTATTCTGCTCATGTGGGAAGGGCCCTTCTCTTTGCAGGTGAGCATGCAGTCAGAGAGACCAGTGGCATAGACATATTACATCGCACTGTAGAAGTAACCAGAGATGCCTTCAGGAAGAGCTGGCACCTGCCAAGGGCATTTGCCTGAACACAGCTGGCCTTCCCAGGCAATGCTGTGATGGGAAAGGGAATTGGTGAGGATTACAATTGCTGTTGCAACATGACTGACTGGATGTGGTCAATCATTAAGGTTGGAGAAGACCTCCAAGGTCATTGAGTCCAACCTTTGACTGAACACCACATCAACTAAACCATAGCACTAAGTGCCACGTCCAGTCAGTTCTTGAACACTTCCAGAGATAGTTTGGTGACCTCACCACCTCCCTGGGCAGTCCATTCCAATGCTTAACAGCCATTCTGGGAGGATTTTCTGGGACTGGCAGCAGCACACTGGTTCTCTGCTAACAAGACAGACCCATTTCCTTAAAAAACACAGATGATGTCAGGGAGATAAGGTGTCCTCCCTTTTAAAAAATATCTGAGGCCCTGGAGATCACACTGACATTCCACAAGCAGTGTGGTTGATTCAAGACTCAGACCTGTATTTAGAAGTATGAAGGCACGAATTTACTGTTAAAACATAGCTAGTGAAAAATAATGTACTCACCTAGATGAATGCAAAAGCCTTGACTCAGACGTAGATTATCACAGCGAAAGACACAGCTGTTAAGAAATTCCTGGTAAACAGTCCATATATTACTAATAATTGCTATGTCTTTGCACTGGGATAAGTGATCATAAATACATTCTACATTGCAAATACCAAATGCATAGAGGCTAAAGGAGCAACTTCATTAGGACTGTACTGATCATTACGTCTTAGCACTGTTCTGCAGGAGTACAATTTCAGCATGTCTGTATTGAATAGCTTTTTAAAACAGCATCCTTAAAAAAGGAAAGTGGTTGGAAAGGGTTGCATAAAAGATGTATTTTAAAATGTAGGCTGGATTTGGCACTGGCATAATAAGGAAGGTTCAGTGTACCACTGAGAGCAAACAGATAGGAGTGAGCCAAGCCTTTGGCCCTTTGGAATTAAGGGCTGCAGTCTCCGTAGCAGAGTTGCAACAGTCTGCTGAGTCCAGAGTGGGATCAGCAGGAGTGAGGTTCTGGATTTGATGGACTATTCCCAGGTGCCAAGGGAGGTGTTTTCACTGAATTCCTACAGGTGAGTGGATTTGGCTCTAATTTTCCTTATACTTTTGATTAGGTAGGAAAATCTGTTTAACCATTCTGCCTGTAAAATTAGTGTATTTCCCATCACATACAACCTTCAGAGAAGCTTTGATGAACTCCCTCATATGTGAACAAATTTTTAGTCTCATGAAGACAGGCTGCACAGTCTTTAATCTCTGATCTTTTGTTATGCAAGCTGTGGTGTCTGCCGATTTCCAGATGAAGGAAAACTGTCTATCTGCTTTGATTTTTGATTATGGCAATTCTAGGTCCCAAAAATAAAGTATAACAGTTAGGCTGAAATTAACTTCTCTCTCTTTCAAAAATAATTTTTTAAAGTTTGTGCAGAGTTTAATTATCTTAATTCAGCAATAGCACAATAAAGCAAGTTACATTTAAGCCACACAAAATGCCATATTCTTATTTTTCTTCTTTTATTACTCCTTAAAAGGGTGCAGCTGAGAGGGAAAACTCTTATCATTTTCCTCAGGAACAATATAAATCTTTATCTGTCAATATTTTAATGTTTATCAGCTAATTATAGATCTTTATCCACATAATCTTTATCAATCAAGCATTCCAAATGCAAAAATCTTAGCACATATTCGAATTACCGCGTATTAATATGTAACCCTCCCAAAAGATTAATTTTTAACATTTTCATTTTTAAAAAAAATTAGCAAACACCCTCAATATCATATTTGCTCACATGATGGCATCACGCTGTGATTAGAGTCCTGGATTTGCAACAGTCAGCAGACTGCCAGCAGCCTTAGAGCTGTCATCCTGGCACTGGAGGCATGTGGGGGTAGAGAGGGTGAGAAGGAAGGAGGGTGAAGAGTGGAGGAAGTATCCATCTATGAGGAAAGAAAATAGCGTCATCAAATAAAAAAAAAAGCTGTGCAAATACGTACTTAACACCAAAAAAAAAACCAAAAAAACTTTGCTGTATTCAGCTGCTGTCAGAGGTGTGACAGAACAGTGAGTAATGACTTAATGAGCTTAAGGAAAATGTGCCAAACAGCTAACAAATAACATTTCTAAGAAATATTCACAATTAATGTTGACCTGCCCTGAACCCCAAGATGCAGGTGAGAAGAAACGAAGACTGCCTACACCCATATGCATAATATTTCCTTCAGAAGGCCCTGCACAGAAAAAATGCCATCAAGTTGGTTCGTAGGCAGGCACCTGCCTACAGATAGAGCACAGTGTTTTTGTGCTCTACAAAAACATAAACAACTCCAGAAAAAGATCATAGGATCATAATTCAGGGTGATGGAATAATCTAGGAGGTTCTTAGTCTAACCACTTGTTCAAACATGGCCAGCCATGGGCTCAGGCCTTTGTCCAGTCTGGCCTTGGAAAACCCTGAAGTTGGAAACTGCATAGGCTCTATGAGCAAACTCTTCCACTGCTTGGCAGTCTTGGGGAAAAAGATGCTCCCTTAGTATGCAAGTTCTTTAGGCTATTGGTGTTCTTTAAGTTCCTGGCATAACAGTGTCCTTGTGTACACTCAGAATATACTGCATCCATTAAACCAAGGCAAAATCCCAGTGATAATGGCAGAAACCCATTAATAATGCTATTCCATTGTGGAGCTGAGCCCTCATCCTCTTCCCAAGTGCAGGAAAAAGTTAGTGAGCCTTGTTCATGTGGAAGTTTTGAGTGTGAGAACAAGGGCTTGGAGTCCCTAGCACAGCTCCAGCATCTCTCCTGCTGTTTCTCTTCTGGCACAAGCATCAAAGTCATTGTGCACACCCAGTCTTTGATCACTTGCTCCCTTCCAGCCACAGCATTATGCTGCATCTGCATCCCTTACACTGCATCCTTGTTCTTCTACCTGCTTTTTGAGGACAATCTGGATGGAAACATGCATTTGCTATGCCAACTGATAAAGGAGTTTGCTTAAGCATCTGGAAGTAACAGCTTAGTATTGTACACCTGACAGACCCCTGTTGTGTGGGTACCAATGCTTAATGATAACAATGACTAATTATTTCACTGCTGATCACAGCATAAGACTCCTGAAAACCTCATCCATTGAAACTGAGTTTCATAAGGACTAGAGCAAGATGCTACCCCCACTGGTATATGCCTGCAATCTCTGATAGATTTTCCAGAATGGTGCTTACTTCAAATTTTTTCAAGCAATTATGTTCCATAAGTTGTCTTTTAACGATAAATTCTTCCAGAATTAAATTGATTTTTCTATCACACCGGTTCCTAGGGGTCATAATCAGAAGAGACAACTGTTCCCCTAGGCATCACACAACTTCCAAGAGTTATCCTCTCTGCATAGCTGAGTGATCCACACCTTTATATATTTTAACTAATGCAAATAGCCATACTAGAGACCATACGAAAAGGGCCAGGTACTGAGCAGGTTCATCTATTTCACTTGCAAAATCAGTACCACACTTTCCTTGATCTAGCAGTGCAACTAAGGCTTGTAGTGTCTTTATTTACAGGGGCGAAGGGAGGACCCATCTGTAGTAGCATGGGGTAGAAGAATTACAAGTTGCTAGAGTACAATGCACCAATGTAATTAGTTCACTTGTAGCTGGCCCCTTGATTTCACTAATTGCTGTTGGTTATACCCACTGGCCCCAAGCAGTTCCCCCAGAAGGAAGCAGCCACTGAGGCAGATCCTGGCCTGCTGTGTGCATCCCAGGTGAGCGGCAGAATCATGCCCTCCCACTCCTCTGCAGGGCTGTGGGAGCAAGTGCCCCAGCCCCCACAGCCCCTCTCAGCCAAGCTGATCCACCAGGCATCCTTCCTCATTCCCCTGTGAGGCTGACAGATTGGGCACTCTGCCAGCATCTGAGACACAATCACAGTCACACATGCTGGAAGTTGGGAGAAAACGTGTGGGATTTATTTTATTTTTGGGGGGGGGGGGAAGAGAGACAGGAAAGGGACTGTAAGGCTTTTAAGCAGTCAAGGCCTCTGACAAAACAGGACTGAAAGCTATGCACTATATTTCATATAATTCAAGGCTGGACCGCATGCATGTGTTATTAGTTCTCAAAACCATTGTGTATGGCAATTTCTCCATCCTCAGTGAGCTTTTCTGGCTGAGAGGCCAAAGGAATAGTTGGTACTGAGCCAAAGCAGTTTAAGAATTTTTCCTGAAGGAGGGAGGAAGAAATGTGAAGCAGAAAGCAAGAAGGGCTCTTCTTTTTGGGCACAACAGCCTCTGCTAACGTTTCCTAAAGTTTCTTATGTCTTCCACTCAAAACTCTCTCTTTTCACAGGTAATCGTCCCCTTACCCTCTCTCCATTTCAGGGACCAATTAACACTGGGACAAAGTGGTCTGTCTCCCAGCAGTGCCTAACTCACCTCCTGGAGCAGCCATCACACAGCGACAAGACCAGAGCAGTCAGGGATGCTCTGACAGTTTTCTGGGGTCCTCATAGATCAGCTGAAATACGTTACCACAGCTTTGACAGATGTCTTACACTCATCTCTGGAGCTTAGGAGGGAGGTGAGGGAGAAGGAAAAACAAGGAGGAGGAGAGCTGAAAGGTTTTCAAAGACTATTCAAACAGAGGCCTTTTTTTTAAAAAACAAGGAAAGAAATTAAATGGGGAAAGTATTTTAAACCAAAACATTTATAAATGTATAGCTTCACTTTAACCACAGCTTTATTTCTCTGTCTGTCTCACACCATGTTTCCATTATTGTCAGGAGAATGAACCGCACACATGCCAAATCAGGTCATTCACAAATATAGAACGAACGTCTGTCATTACAGATTTACCACTCCGACAATGGCATATCCCTTCTGTCTATAAAAATCCTGATCCATTAGCAGGGCAAGTGCTCTACGTGTCAGCCCCTTAACACACCATGCACCTCCACAAACTGGAGATATTGCATTCCTTCAGCAGGCCAGCCTATGCATTTGCTCCAAGACAATGACCTGTGGGTGATGTCCATCAACTCTACAACAAAACCATGTTTCTTTATGCAAAAATTCGCAGCATGCTGAATCTTGAGTGAGCTCTGCACAGACTCAGAGTCAGCCCTAAACCTACGGAGACCATCACCCTCTCACCTTCTTTGGAGATGATGTAAAGTTGCTGATGCACAGAAAGAACCACATCCCCGAGTGCCACATCTTTTAAATCCCTCCGGGGATGGTGACACAACCACTGCCCTGGGCAGCCTGTTCCAATGCTTGACAACCCTTTTAGTGAAGAAACTTTTCCTATTATGCAATCCAAACCTCCCTTAATGCAACTTGAAGCCATTGCCTTCTCAGTTCCACTGCAGAGTGAAGGAGACCCCAGTTCTCCAGACTGTCAGGTCTCTGCTTTAGCTTTGGCTGCCTTGAGTGCAGTCAGCCTAGGGATTATGTGCTTTCTCATACCTATTCAACCTCAAGATGAACCCGTGCTGTCTACATATGCTCTCACAAGCTGCTCTGCCATCATAGAGGATTTCAAAATTACCCTAAACCAGCAACATCTGGGGATTCCTTAAAACAAAGTATCACTTCAGTGCAAAGCCTGATTTTTCACTTGAAGCCCTGACAGTCAGTCAGAAGCCTAGTTCATGCTGGACAAAGCAAGTTTTTCATATGGGGAACTTAGTCAAGGAGAGATGAAGCTGATTTCTAGACTTCTTAGGAACTAAATGCAAGTCTTGCTGAAATGCTCAAAGACATATTCATACAGGAAAACTGAAGTAGAGCACATCTTCGAAGGTCAAGATAAATAAGCTGGCGTCTCCTCTCTGGTCACACCAGCTTCTCACAGTGATGTCCCAATTACACTTCTCTCAGTGTAGAGTATCTGCTTTCCATTTTGGACCACAAAAATGTTCTTTTGACAAGTACACCAGTTAGTGAAAACTAATAAATAAATGCTAATAAAAAAAAGCGATACATTGCTTTGTCCAGGAAATTGGTTGTGCATTCACATCTGTGATGTTGACATACTGCTGTTCATCGTACAACACAGTTAGTCTGAAATCCAAAATGTAACTTGAAAATATCCATGGATTTATTTGCCATCATGGAGAGCAATTAGGCTTTCTCCAGTGGACAAAGCATTGCTCTTATGTTGTCACAAAAGCTAGAATCCACATTTCAAACAGAACAGTGGATAAAATACCTGCTTAAGGCACTGCCGTTAAACCTTTGTGGATTTGTAGTTTTATTTTAAAGCTTCAAGGGATTTTTCATTTTTAAAAGGAAAAGAAGAAAGCAAGAAGCCCAGGTAAAGTGTGCATTTACTGATGACAATGAAGCTGACAATGTACAAGGCTCCAGCTAAAGCTAAGCCTCTCTACAAATCACTTATAACCTAATAGGCAGATGTGCAGAATACAGAAAGGGAAGGGGGTGGGCAGAGGACTCAAGAACTTACTCAGATTTGTTCCATTTCCTGAGGAAATCACAGGAGAACTGACTCTTTAGTAAGATTTCAAAGGGAATGAACAGTAGCATGGCAGCAAAGCAGAGGCTAATATTGCACATGAAGACAGAATGAAAAGGCCAGGGGAAGGCAGACAGCTGTGGTGTTGTCTGGGTAGCAATACCATGTATGGCCATGTGTGACACAGCCTGGAGAAAGCCTTTGGGTTTCTTCCACCCCTTTCCTTCCTGTGTGCCAGGAATTAATAATGTGGTTGCTCACATGGCTGTCCAGCAGTTTCTCAAGCTCTCCCGCCAGTTGATTCAGACTGAGAGACGGGTTTCATGACAGACTGCATTTGGTAGGTCCCCACACACAGACACAGTAATCTCCAGGAACATAGATCATGAAGGAAGCTTGGTTCTAGGTTCAGTGCTCACTATTGGAAGAGTAGAGGGAAGAAAAGCAATAGGAATGGGACCCAGCAGGGTGCACTGGTTTTTAAACACCCTGGTGCTTGCTAGAGGAGAAGGGAACCTGAAATATTTTGCTTTGCAGAAATTAAATGAGTAAGCCTCCTCAGACATAAAAAAAGGTCGTATAATAAACCTACCACAGCTGAAGAAGTCAAAGGCTGCTCTGCATTCCTGAGGGGGAAAATACAAAGATAAGGGGAATAGCGAAGGACAGAGCCCTCAGCTGCATCTTTGCAAGATTTGATTTTGTACTTCCATGCCAATGTCACTCTTACATGAAAGCCTTTGAAAAGCCACTAGTTTTTAGACTGCTTATCAGTATTTCCGATTAAACAACAAAGTACAGTAAACAATACTAATAAGCTGTTTAAGCCAGCTGCAGCACTGTTGGTCTTATTAATATAAACAGACAGACCACTAAACCAACTGGAGGAGATCTTCCACAGAGATAAATGGGTCCTGCCTAGAGCTGATGACAGATGGTTTTAGAGCAGGTCAGACATGTGGTATCTATGTAGCATCTTGTATCATATGGAAAGCAAATTCTCTTTTACGCGGTTTACTCCAGCTGAAGAAAAAAAATCCTTTTTGTTTTTATTGCCACACCATCTTCTGATCCCCAAAGGTGACAACGAATTAGCATAATTTCCTTCTCATTCACAGTGATAACCTTTCTCAGAAACACAGGAATGGGCGGTGAAAGTCTAAAGTCTTTATTGAGAGCAGACATTTTAGTTCACTTGCAAATCCCTCTGCTTATGATCAACCGTATCAGTCTAGCGTAGTCTCCCACTCTTTATCATGTCCCTCATAGCCCAGCGCTGTGCAAGTTAACTTTGGTACTGGTGACAGATAGAGAGGGGCAATGATGGAGAACACATCTGCGTATTATACATGTTGTGCTCACACCACCTGGACAATCTTAGTGGTCTTGACACCATCTCTGAAAGGACAGTTTCTAGCTGTGAGTGTCTTTGCCGCACCCTGAGAGGTTGTCTGGTAAAGCAAAACTTTGTGTTGGGAAGTAATAATACATGCATTTGGTAGGGATTGGAAAGAAGATTCCGGTTGGTTTCAGATGCTAATGATGTTCAGCCAGTATCAGCGCAGGTCAGCGATGAACTCCTGACCTGGAGGGGAAAGACTGTGCCACTCGTTTGCGAGCTCCCAAGCTGCTCAATCCCATGATAATGTCATTTCTGAAACAGCGCCAATGGAGCATAAAAGCAGCAGGCAGGACAGAAGGCATCAAATGCTAATAGCCACTCCTTAACAGAAGAAAGAGTCTAATCCCTGGCTTTGAAAAGCACTCAGCCCCCACATGCTAAAAAGAGGTATGTGGGAGAGCTCTACCCTGAGTGTGCTAGAGGACGTGGGACAGCAGATGCACATGTACCTGAGAATATACTTCTTCTGAATGCATGAGGAAACCTTATGTTCCCAGGCTTCCCAAGGCACAATTAAACCAGACCTTTATTTCAGGACAATGCCAAATAAGTGGCTTGTTTGAACTTGACTCAATCAGGAATTGAAAACATGGAAAAGAAAATAGGAGCAAGCAATTGGATGAGGGTCTGCAAGAGAACTCAAGTCTGACAGATTTATGGAAACCCTGTTTCCATATGGATCAGTACTGCTGCCTCCAGAGCTCCAGCAGCAACAATCAAGGAAAACAATGCTAGCTTCAGCGGATGTCTGCATGGTGAAAAAAACCCCCACATATATGCGTTTTTACACAGAAGCTAAGTAAATAGAAGTGCAGAACTCGGGTGGCTTCCTTGTTCATTTGCCACAGCTGGCGTCCCACCCAGCGGGACATGGGGCTCTGCTCTGATGTACAGCTGCACTGGTGGGAGGAATCAAAAGAGTGAGCTGATTTACCAAGTTATGAAACAGTGACATGCCCTGCATGAAAATGAAAGGAAATATATCCAGGCAGGCAGCGAGAGCAAGGCGATGGGGGTCGGGTGGGAAAAGGCTACGTCATTAGATGAATCGTCATACAGTTACAGAGTCAAATGGATTTACACGGTGGGCAAGAACTCTTGTCCTGCTGCTGTATAAATATCAAACCGTCTGTAACCCTATTACACTTAAACACCTGGTAGTGATCGGAGTAATGAAATACACTACTGCCTCCATAAATCCCTCTGTGTGTGTGTGTGTACACACACATGTATATCTCTGCGAATTATAGATCTCCAGCAAATAACGGTGATGAGGCTAAATTTGAGTGTGGAACAAATTCTGATGATGTCAGTAGTGTAATAGTGAGAATAAAGCTGGAAATGGCCCTGGTGTTCCTCTCTGTCGTCCACACCTGGGGGGGATATATTGCAGCCAAACATAGGCATGGGCTGAGCTCTTTCTTCGTTTGCCCTTTTCTGAATCTAGCATCTGCAAGCTTCAAAGAGGAAGGAAATTTCATTTCTCCTGGCTGGACCACTGAGTAAGAAGGAAAATTTGCAACTGAAGCAGAAGATAAAGCCAAAAAAAAGAGTGGAAAACTTCAGTTCCAAGCAGTGTAGGAAATCAAGCTTTAGGAAAATGCATCATCTTTACAGGGGAAAGCACTTCCTCCTTTATCTAGACCTTTAATCGTGCCCTCATTCCCCGCCCTTGGCATCTGGCCATGTCTTATCCTGCATGAAAGGAAGTGCTGCTTCTTCCAAGAACACTTCCTTCTTCTGATTAATTCAACAGTGCATCCACAGTTTTCCCTGGAGTTTTTCCACAGGAGTAACCAAACTAGGCTCAGAGATAACTAGTGCATCTCTTGGTCTATATAAATCAGAAACTGGACATCCACAGCTGATTTAGAAAAACAGGCAAATCTGACAGTAAACAAAGCACAAGGAATGATGCACGTAACTCAAAACACATTTTAAGAAGGCACTCAAGCATGCATTTGTTTTGCATAATGCTTTTAATCTGTTACAAAATGCAAACCAAACCAAATGAACCAAAAGAATTGTTATCAATAGCTCTGTCCAGTGATGGAGATTTTAAACCTGTGACCCATCCTTTCCCTGCGCAGTACTGGCAGACAAATTTCAGTGGCAGCCAAAGGGAAGGCAAAAGCTGAGTGGAGCATACTGAACAGAGTGTCCTCCTCTAAGAGCTGGCATCTATTGACAAGATCGATGCTTAGAGCTGGAGTTGTGGCAGCCAAGCTGGGAGCTGCCAATTTCTGTTGGTTAAGTATTTGACAGGAGATTTTACACACCCTGGCAGAGAGGGTAACAGAGGTCCAACAGATAAAAGAGTTAGTTTGGGTTTTCAGAGAGCCAGGACGAACTTCTTGAGACATAGAGCAACCAGCCCAAGTCCCCCAGGGCCCTTTTTGCCCTGAGAATGCTGGGAACAGTTGTAATTCTCTTCCTCAAAAGCATATGGTGATGATGATGCAGTATAAATTGGGATACAATTATGGTTATGGGAGCCATCTGATAGGCAGACATAAGAGATAGCCAGGCACCCAATATATCTCTCTAGCTTATATAAATGGATCCCTGAGGGCAATGAGCATGAATAACTTATGAACTGCCAATGTATCTGCTCCATAAAGAGAAAATACCGTGAGTTTGCCTCACTATAACCACCAAAGTCGGTATTCATGTATACACAAATGGTTTGGTTTGTAATGGGGAAAATAGCTTCTAAGTACACATATGACAGTGGAAAAAGTTGAAGCAAGGGAAGAGGAAAATAGGAATTCCCACCTGTATTTAAACTGCCTTGTACAGTGTTGCAAGATGCAGCTTTGGGATTGTTTGTCCTTAAAGTAAATCCAGGTAAACTTGTGACAGCAAGTATGTGCATATAAATGCAGATGCAGACACAGAACTGACAGGAAAGGAGGAAAATAATCCACATTTTTGAAGTGTCCCCCTTCCTCTCCTCCACAATTATATTTTCATATGGTGGTTTTGCATCCATCTAAGTCAAACATGTGCAAATGGGGTAGGCCCTAAGGCTCTGAGATAACCCAAGTGGAAAAAAAACATATGAATGCACATGAAAATCCTATGGTAAGTAGCATATATTTTAGATACTGCTGAGATCATATGTTGATATGAACTAACAGAAACCTCTGCTTTTCACCAGAGACTGCACTCCCTACACACTGGTAATCTATATAAAAATATGGTATGTTTTAGATCTATGTGAAATGCATGTTATTTTCACATGACAAATATTCAGAGAGGGGAAAAGCTAAAGACAGAACATACATGGAATCATAGAGACAAAACGTTTTTTCCTTTGCAGCAGCCTCACTCATCTGGTAGAGCACATCAGGTTCTGCTACTCATGTAACCTCACTGTTGCTTTTTGAAAAAAGTATTTATTTATTAAAGACTGGCTACACTCCCTGAAGTCTGGGAATGGAAAAGTTTGGGGCAAATCACAAAACAGGGCATCGTAATCCAGTGCTAGCTAAGGGAGGGAGGAAATACAAATTCAGAAAGCAGCATCATTTCCTCACACAAGGCTGAACCCTGCATCTTGCTTGAGTCTAGCGAGGAGGGCTTGGCTGACAGACTTTGACTGCAAGAAAACTTTTTTTTCTCTGGGTGCTGGAGCATATTAGCAGAATAATCTGAGTTTGATTACAAACAAAATTTAAATTCCAGATCCAAACTGCACCAGCCTCTCTTAGCTATCTGGCTCTAACTTGAAATCTCTCACAGCAGTCTGCGCTACAGTCAGAGTACTGTGATGAAATAGAACTGTTTGGAGAAGTTTGTGTGGAGCCCTATTCCACTGGAACTTGCAGATCTGTAAAATCAATTTTTTTTTACAGAATCAAGTAATATTTTAAAATTACGGTTAAGAAGAAACACAAGAAGATTTGTGACAGTCTCTGAGGAAGCTGCTTATACATCCCAGAGGAAACTCTTGCCTTCAGAAATCCTGAGTCTTTTTTCTGAAGGTTTTCTTGCTCTGCAGAACAATGCTAAATCTCAAAATTCTTTGTGAAACAGCATATGCAACTTCTAGTCATTCCTAAGAGAAGAACAAATGAAATACTGAGAAGAGCATATTAGTGCCTGCTTATATAATATACAAAACTCTTGGAACTCAGGAAAAGATAAATTAATGTGACACTACTAGAAATGAATGAAAGATCTTTTACAGCTTTGAAATTAGTAAGAGGCTAAATTCTCTTTTTTTTTTTTTTTAGCTGAGGTTATGTTACATAAAAGTAAATTAAAACATTACATCAAATGCTCATTTTTTCATTTAGAAGAGATTGATGTAGGCCTCCTGAAGCAATATTTGGAGCAAGAGTTTTGCCAAATATCATGCTCAAATGATTCCAATTGCATTTTTCTATCTACTACTATTCAACCAGACCAGCTTGCAAACACATATATAGTATATATGACAGCATTTTAGCCTTCTTTCAAAAATCCACCCAGAATTTTGAGCCTAAGCTGTATTGTTTGCTTACTCTACCCTGATCACCTCCTCAAAACTAAATGTTTGCTCAGTGAACAGTCAGAAACAGATCCTCAGCTAGTGCCAAACAGTACTCTTTTCATGATCTTCAGTCATTTTCAATTTTTGGCATCCCAAAATGGCTTAGTGGAGGAAAAATTCCCATGTATTGGCAACTCAAAGTCTATTGACATTAGGGTTTGTTTTTCTTAGTTATCTTTTGTAGTGCTTTTTGAAGCAGTCCACAGAGACCTTGGGATTGGCAGACCACGGGCTGAAAACCACATTTCAGTAGAGCTGCACCAATTTACAGCAGATTAAACCCCCAGGTTTTAAAGCTGGCCAGTGGCAATCAAAATAAATAGCTGAACAGGAAGTGCTGCAGCAGGATTGCACAGCTGGCCTATGGTGGGCTTTGCCCAGCACAGGTTTATGTTGGAAGAGTGGAACACTGTTCCACCCCTCTTCTTGCCTGGGGAAATAAAAAAGTTCCTGCAAACCCAGAAGCTCTAATTTAAAATAAATTTGAGGTATAGTCATTCCTGGATCAGACTAGCACCTATGAGCTCCAATAGAATTGGAAGGAGTGGCCTAATAGAGGTAACAGTCTTAAGTTTATTGCCCTTCATGCTGTGAAGACATCCTTTGAAGGCATCAGCCAAGCATGCCACAGTGCTGAGGCTGCATGAGAGCAATTAAAAAGACACTGATGTCCAAAAGCTGCAGAAAAAGCAACTCCTCCAGTGTTTGCTGATGAGTTAACAGTCGGGGCCATAGGTATGAGATTCACACTTTTCTCTCCCCTCTATTTTTCCATGCTCAGTCCCACTGGCTGACGTCTAGTGTACCACATCACTCTCAGCTTTTTCTTGTTATCAGTTTTAGTGGTTCTCCTCTGGTCTTGCCTAAATCTCATGGCCAGGTCTAGTTTCACAGCATCAATCTCTGTTTCCTCCCTGCCTTTCATGATGGCAGTAGGGACAGTGAGGCTGATGGTGGGGCTGTCTTCCTAACTCCTTGTCCAAACCTTCATCCTTCCTCTCTTTTGCCTAGCTCTGGCTGCAGCCTGGCATTTGGCCTGCCCTGATTTGGTGCAAGAAAACTCACCTTTGCTCACACTCAACTGCTTTTGCAGGGTACATGACCAATCTTCAAGGAGGACCTGAATTGTCCAAGAGAAACATGAAGCAGGAAAAAGCTAGAATAGAAATGATGACCAGAGAAAAGACATGTAAATGGAAAAGGTGAAACATCTTCAGCAGAAGGAGATCTGGCTTCCAGAAAGACAAGGGAAAAGCCATTGCTAGAGGGAACAGAGCAGTAGCCGTCACCGTAGCACTAACCCTTATCTAGAGGTGAAGTTTAATGTGACAGAGGAGGAGGCACCCAGCTAAGGAGGAAGCAAACAGAGAGCAGTGACCTGACAAGGGAGAGATGGGTCTCTGCATGGAGATTAGCAGTACTAATTAATGGGAAATGGTGGTCAGAGAGGAATGGCAAAGCAACTGAGTTGTGTTTGTGCCAGTGCAAACAGTACATGAGAGGGAGAAAAGCAGAAGGCAGCATGGCCTAAAGTGGGCAACAGAGGCCAACCTGCCCTGACGCAGCCACGCTTGTGGGGGAGACCTTCTCCTCCAGGTTCCCAAAAAAGCTTCTGGCATTTTCAGCCCTCTGCAGTATGGGAAGGATTTCCTAGTAATAGCACAAATTTAGGAGACAAATACCTCACCATTAGTCTAGCATTTTTCACACCCAAGATGATCTTTAGCTGTGGACCAGCAGTGGCACAGACTCTCGCTTTTTGATTAATCTTTTATACCATCTGCTCTCCCTCCACCTATCCATCATCTTGCTGCCTGAGTGATGATTACTTCAGAGTGCAAATCACCTAACATCATTCTGGCTGATAAATTATATATGAAGGACAGGACATGGTGAGTAAGACTGAACCTGGGAACATTGGTTTATGTCTGGGGATAAGCATGGGTGCTCAGATACCCTAATGCCCAGCACACTTGAAAATATGCAGATTATATTAGATTAGATTAGATTAGATTAGATTAGATTAGATGGAGAAGCTCCAAAGGAGTTAGTCCAGGTTTACGCAGGTGTAAATGAGATCAGAATTGGACTTCAGTCTGTGGAAAAATATAACCTGTTTATGAAAGGAAATTTCAGGCTCATGGAAAAGACCCTATCCTTAATTAATCACATGAAAAAATACTAAAAATATGGACTAACCAGCAACAGTGGCAGCTTCTCTCTACAATAGTATAATCTTTGGTATATACACCTACTTAGCAACTACTGGTGTTGGTTAATCATCTTTCAACCTGGGGAAAAACAGTCAACTTAATTTGCTTTGCTTTTTCCCATTACTTGCATAAATGAAAAAAAACGTGAAAGAACAGCTCGATCTGAACCGCAGAGCAGTATCGGTGAATGGAATTGCTGACAAGAAGCACTGAAGATGGGCTCCTTGCACCGTAGTGATGAGTGCCACACCTTCCCATCTGTCTGCAGAGAGAGCTGGTGAGTGAAGCTGTGGGCAAAACACACTGGCTGGAGGTGAATACCCACGGCATGGACTCCATAGGCATTGTGGCCTTTCCTCTAGAAGGCAAAGATGATACCAGGAAATATTCTGCTGAGGATTTATCTTCTTGCCATCACCCAAATGCCGTGGTAAAGGATAGAACTGGAGAAAACAGGTCGTTCCTCTGCTGGAAAGGGAATAAGGAGCAGGGACTGAACAAGGTTGTTACCATTTCTAGTGCCTCTGATTCTGTACCAAGCCACAGGCAACCTTGACAAGCCTGCCAAGATGTTTCTCCCCTTGCTTTGTGAGTTCTCCACATTTCAAGACTAACCTTGATCTTGTTTTAAATACTTTCCAACATTTTTTTTCTCCTCTGGAAATAATGTACAGAGTGTAAAATGAATTACAGGGGCTGAAAATTATCATTATAGTACTCTCCAGAGAAGTAAAGCACGCTGTCACCACCTGCATCTTACCCCTGGGGTTGATGGAAAGGCTCATGAAGGGCTCACTTTACATGCTATAGGGAACACCAACAGCATTTTCCCAGTGAGTTTCCACCCTGCAGGCTGCACGTGGCTGGGCTGGTTCCTCCAGCACGATCTGTGCATGGCTGACTGAGCAAGTTGGTAATTCAGGAGGTTTTAGGAGTCTGTGTCTGACTCCATTGTCTTCAGGCAGCCTCTATCAGTAGAGTGAATAACACCTTTGCTACTTAACCCACAAACTGCAGCCATCCATTGCAACTGACAACAGACCTCCTGACCCACTGGAAACCACAGCTTGTGCACCACATTATAGCACATTTTCTTGCCAACACTGGCTAGGGCAGAGACGAAACCCGCCAGCTGGTCTGTAAAGTCATGTGCCATAAAATCTCTATTTAAATCTGTCATCCCTTTCAGGGCTCTGTCCTAGTGTGAGAGTGTAATGTGCCTGGAGCAGATGCAAGAGACCTGCACCTCTCTGTGTTGCCCTGTCTTCCTCCTGGAGGAAGCTACTCTGTTCAGGCAATAGATCTTTAGAAGAGGCCATCTAACACTAAGGACCAGCATTAGACGCATCCCGTTACCTTCTCAAAATTGACTCATTACAAATTAGTATTAACAAAAGGAAATGAAAGACATAGAGATAAAACTTTCCTAGTTCCCCTTTTCTCTCTAACCCAAGAGCAAAACCCACCTCGATGCACGCAGCTGTCCCACTGGGCAAAGGATGAAAGGAAGAGCAAATCATGGCTGTGGCCCCAATATTTAATGCATTAGTAAAAGAAGTTCAGACGACCTCAGCTCTGAGAAATATCTAGAAATGCATTCTGGAAGAGAGTAATACTCACACATCACTTTGCTAAGTACAAGCCACTTTTGTGGGGGAGTGGTGGGAAAGGAAGTTTGAAATTAGACAAATTATTCAAAATGTTGTATCCTTCAGAACTTGAGGAAGATACAGAACAAGGGGAGGAAAGACCCACTGGGGCAATATGGCTTATTTCTGCTTCTCCTGAAAACAAAGAAACATCCCTGGATGCCTGCTCTCTGGCATTACACTTCCCTGAGAAGGAAAAGTGTGCGTTCAGGGATGCTCTGACAACAGTGGGAGTCCATTTTACACCACTCCAAGAGAACAAGGGAGGCTTTGTATGTCTAATCACATGGGAGAGATCTGTTCCTACATCCTGAAATGTTTCAAATAGTAGTTATTTCTAATGGAATATACACTGGGTACAATTCATGTCTCTTATTGCAACACTTCAGTGAATTCCACCTCAAAGCTTGAATTGTGCCATTTAGAGGAGAGTTGTGAATCAGAAATAAAAACAAGTAGTTGCTTTCTTCCAATTCTCTTACTACTGCCCTAAGTAAAATGTTGAAACTAAAAATATGCGAAAAATATTACTATCTGAACATCAGGCTCAAATTTTCTTGAATAATTGGAACCAGCATATCTGAAAATATTCAAAGTAAGTGAAACACTTTTCAAATTTTGCAGTAGATGAAGTTCTCAATCTATTTTTATTTTAAATACCATTCACATGGTTTTATTTTTCCTACTGAATAAAAGAATACGGACTTCATTATTTAAGCTTCTGGTATCCAAAACTACCATAAAGAGTCAGCTGCTAAGGACTTGCATTGCCAGTGGTTTTGGACCTTAGCCAAAATCACAGATTAGCAAAACAAATCTAGCCCTGCATGGGACAGAATGGAATGGTTCAATGTGAGAAAACCTGTTGTTCTCTCCTTGCACAAAATGTTAAAAAAAACATACCTGAATTGCAAACACCCCACAATTACAGAGTGTCCTAAACAGACCTTTTGTTTGGTTTGAAAAACTTAAAGTCAGGGTGGCTAGAACATTCTGTTTGGAGGCAGGGGGTGTTAGAAGATTTTGTCACATCAAATATTTGCATCAGACATGGATTGCTAGCTGCATTAGGCTCTGCATTCTTCCCTCTACTTGTTGGTAGCTGTACGTAGGGTAGAGTTTCTCAAAGCCTACGCTCTAATAAGAAAAAGTTCCATATCATATCAAGTTATGGGGGTACAAGAAAGAGAGGCTGATTATGGGATTTTCCAGCTTGCTCTTATTTACTGAGAGTAACCCATGGCATTCTAGTGCCTTTCTCAAGAAATTAATGTAAACATCTTTTTCCAACCCTCTAGGAAGGACAAAGCTCATCTGTGGGACAGTTCCCTTTTGAGAACAGTGCTGCTGTTAGAGTGACTGCTGAAGGAAAGAGTAGGAGATGTGTTTTACATTAAGCCCTTGATATGGCATGGGTAGGGATCATTTAATTTTGTCTGACTTTGCATCCTGTGACTGTGACCTGGCTCTTGTAGATGCTTATCTTTTTCTCCTTTCTGACAGCTTTATTCTTCCAGTGAAGTGAAGCTGTCAGAGGAGGCCATTGCTAGGGAAGGAGCATGAACTCTCAGGTGGTTGGGATCAAGGCAGAGTAAGACAGACAAGGGCTGTCTGCTTCCCCCTCACATGGGAGCCAGTCTCAGGAGTACCGGGCACTGAATTAGCAGAGACCTCATCTTTCAGTTCATGTTGTCTAATGCAAGACCAGTGGGGCATAAAGTTTCTATTATCTATGTTTTAATAATGGATGAATCTCCCCTCCCTCTGCTCCAAAAAGCCCTACATATAACCCCATACTTGGCAGATGATGCAGCTGGTCCTTTGTTTGCTCATCTCCTTTCAGATGGGTATCCGGTGCCACCTAAAATGAGTGGGCTCAGGGAACATTTTGTTACTTGCATTTGACTACAAACACCAGTCTTCCCCTTCTGAGCTGAGCTCTATTTAGGGGTGTTCGTTTTGCATTTGTGTTAGTCCTGAGGGTGACCAGAGGATAAAGAATGTGCTCCTGAAGCTCTGCATTTTCAACTTCACTACCTAAAATATCACTTGCCTATTGACCGACTGTTAAGGATGCTAAGAAGTATTATTATTCTGAGTGGTAAAAGTCCATTCAGACAACGGGGCCTCAGGTTCGGACCTCCAAATAAGGCCTCGATTCAAATGACTCCCAGATTGCAGAAGGATGAACACTGAAGCCACTACTGCAAGGAGTTGGTCCTTTTCTGGGCTCTCTGACTGCTTTTATCAGGACCAGGACGCTCTCTCCTATGATACAGTTAGTTTGGAGGTCCAGGTTATTAGCACTGTGTTAAGGAAATACCTGAAAAAGTTGAGCAATTCATCGTTATTTTATAAAAGTGTTACAGTACCAAAGAAAATGATGTGCCAATTTTTAACTGAATAAGAAAAAAACCAAACTCAAAACAGGCACGGAAGGATAGAGTTGAAATAGAAGTGTCAGAGTTGGCCTGTGGAGAAGGAGTGGGAATGGTGAGGTGGGAATGAGACTGTGGTGGTTGGGGAGAGGGGAGGGAAGGGGCGGAGAGGAGAGGGGAGTGGGAATGGTGAGGTGGGAAAGCACCAGAAGGAGCAACAGAAGGTTTTGCTGGCCCCAGCTCTGCAGGCCATCAAAATCACAGCACAACCATGTGCAACTTCTGAGGAGAACCAGGTAGGGAAAACAATGGACTGCCAAAAAAGAGGGGCAGCAGTTAAGAGATTGTGATGAAGAAGATGAAGAAAAAGGTTGGAACTTTAAGCACCCAGTCACAGAGATGAAAAATTATGAGAAAACACTAATGACTCACAGAGGTAGGAAAGGATAGAGAGATGAAAGCTTCTTTTTACTGTAAGCTGCTGAAGAGTCTAAAAGGTTTGTAAATATGTAAGTAACGGAGTGTGAACAAGTAAAATCTGTTTGTTTTATAATAAAACCACCTTCCTCTTCTGTAAAATCTAACTTGAAGCTTTGCTACAAATGCAAAGCTGTTTGCTACAGAAAAATAGCTAACACACTTGCTGCTAAGGTGAAACTCAAGATAATGTGGTGCATTGGGTACAAAACTATTTCCGAATGTTTAGAGCTTGTTCAAGTACCTGTACAATAAAACTCCAACCCCCATCACTTAAATTTTTAGGAAAAATACCCCACCATTATATGCATAATGCAGTCCTCAATTGACAAAGAAACCCAACAGGACTTCATTTGTTCTTGATTATTATCGGTGGGCCAAGCCATAAACTTCAACATTTTGAGGCTCCAAATCCACTTCTTTATCTTGGGCCATACATCACTTAAACAAAACCACTTTGATTGCTGTCCTAACAGCTGTGGATTTCCGGTTATGTTCCCGGGGAAAACACCAGAACATTTTCTATGTAACAGTTCATCCCAAAAACACAAATAAAACTTATTTATTTGGTTCAGAAATGTCAATCAAGAAAAGAATTATAGACCTGTTTTGTTGTCAAATACAATCTGTATGACAGAGAATTAATCAATAGCCTACCATTCCCAAAGCACATTGCTGAAATCATGTCCAATTTTCTGACTCTCAGACAAAAAAAAATTGTACACAGTCAATTTTAATAGTGAAATGGCTATACTTATCTCTTCTAAACAAGATTATATTATCAGAGGAACACAGAGAAGACAGAAATTGAACTCTTTTCAAGCAAAGCAGGACAGAAGGGAAATGGCACATGGCCAGCAAGAGATGTTACAACCTTAGTCCATCTGCACTCAAGAAAGTGACCTCCTTTTCTAGGACGTTGGATGTGTCCCACAGAGAGTGTCAACAATAAGGTCTAGACAGAAATCCTCCTTCTTTAATTCCCAGAGCTTCAATTTGCGATGAAGCAAATGTGACAACTGTTGGGTAAATGGTAAGATGGCTCCAGTACAAAGTGCAAGCTCAGGTTGTTTCCCCCTGCCTTCTGCTGGAAAACCCCACACATCTGTTCAGAGGGAATTAAAAACTTCAGCTGTCGTTTACAGCTAAAGCCACAGCACCTTGCATTGCTGGCACATGCTTATACCTACAATCCATCGTGCTAGAAGAGGTCAGACACAGTTTGTGTCTCTAGCAGCAGTGCTACCACTAGAAAGTGGAAATGTGGAGCCATTTTAATGGAATATAGGAACCAATAATATGTAAAAAGTATCACACTTCACTCAAAGAGAACCAATGGTACATAGGTAAAGAAATGTCCATGCCAGTTCTCAAGGCAAATCAACAGCAAATGCACTTAGAAAAAGTAAAATCAATTAAACATATTACATTCTCTTACTCAGTAGTGCAATATACAGATAATTATATACACATTTCAATTGGTTTTCATTTGTGTATTTTCACTATATGGGCCCATGCTCTGCAGCTGGATATCAGTGCCTGAAAAAGCTGTTCACCCATTTCTCTTTGAACAGCTGAACAGGTTCAGGTTTTTCCTTTGACCAGTTAAATGAGGATAGCCGAAAAATGTAACAAGGACATGGACCCTTTTTGGTTTTATTCATTATTTTTCTTTCAGCAGCAAATTGCATATTATAAAAAGGCTTATCTTCTATTTTGTTACTTTTACATAATTTCAAATGGAAGATGCAGTTATTATTTAAGAGTTGTGCTGCTTTAAAAGTAAACTGGCAGGAGAAATGAACCCAACTCGAGAGATTACAAGTTAGAGTTACAATTTACTAAGAAGATTGCAATAAATACAATGATATAGAGAAAACTGGTTTTAACCCTCAAAGACAGACGTATAACCCAGCACCTTGGGACAAGAACAGCATTCCTTAGCCCCTGTGCTGAGCACCACATAGTCCCCCTGGGTGCAGAGTAAAAGGAAAGGAAAACCTGTTGGTCCAGATGATGGTTGCAGTCCTGTTGAAGTAGTGATTGCAGTGCTGTTGAGAGTGGCAATTGCAGTTCTGTTGGAGTTCTGGTCCTCCTCTCAATCTGATGAGTGGTGTCAGAAGTCCCAAAAAACAATGTTTATATATGCTCAAATTCAGGTGGGAATGCCCAATACCTCCCCCAGGATGGAGAGTTTCATGGGTGATTTAACTCTGTGGGTCATGGGATATTTTTGGAATCTTTGATGGTCTAGATGTTGCAGCTGCCTATTATGCCAGTCCAAGATGACCCATTAGCAGAGATGATCCCTCAGGCTGGGTGTGAAGGTGTTAATGCCTTTCCTGAGGGGAGTTGTCACAGCTGAGTCTTTGGTGTGAAAACAAAAGAACAATCCCCTAGTTTCTTTAACACCCAGCTTGTAGCCTGAGATGTCAGGTGCGCCCTGGACAGCTGCTGCAAACAATCCATTCATTAACAGTGCATCAGAAATAACAGAGAGAGTGTAGAATACACAGTTTTGGTTATACCCACATAGTGATAAACTGGTTCCATCCCCTGTAACTAGGACAAGAATCTTATGAGAAAAATACTTATAGTTTGTCTCCCTGTGAAGAAGTGCCAAGTTAGAAATTTAATGAAGACATTCTCACAAGTGAGACAAAAGTTTGTGTTATAGTCAACCATGAGCCCAAACTAACTTATTTTCCTCTAAGTGAATGAGCAGGTACGTTTGATCATCTTTTTATTTACCACTATATGATCAAGTCAGTTGAATTTTTCTATGTCTCACAGGAGAGACATCTTGCTCTAATGTTGCAGAACTAAATACTTACAAACATGACTTAGAAAAATCAGATACTTGGAACACATAAATTCTGAGCATTTATATAAGTCAGTAAATGCCAAAGTGCTAAGTTGGAAATATTTTAACCCCAGGTGATCACTCAAGTTCCAACTCTTCAGGCTTTACCAACATATTTTGACCCACCACTGGGTTCAGATATAAATATATGTAATGATCAGACTTTTTGTGGGTAAACTTAACTCTAAGAACCCCAATATCATCTTGCATCTGCTGTAGGCTTGGCCTTGTTACTACAGATATCCTTACACTGCAAGGCCGTAGGACAACTACCCGGAATTTTTTAAGAGGTGCTTGTAAGTTAATGGAAATCCTATTAAGCAGGAACTGTATTCAGTTCTTCCTTTTCTCAGCAGTCCAGGAAAAGGATGTTCACAGCCTCACTCAGTATAGTATATGTCCTAGTTAGGACAGCTGAGTTCATCATGATATGGGTGTAACCCAAAACTGTGTATTCTATAGCCTTCCATGCCATTTCCCAGAAACTGTTGTCAATAGACTATTCGCACCCTCTGCCCATAGAGCCTGACTCCTCAGGCTATAAACTAGGTGTTAAGAGGCCTGTGAGATAGGAGGATGCTCTTACCTTTTATGGAACTCCCTGAGGGAAAGAACTGACCATTCCTGCCTGAACTGGAGAATATATAAACCTGGAGTTTTCAGAACTTTTCAACCACTCGTGGGATCCAGAAGGAAGACTGCAGCTCGTCGCTCTCGACCTTTGCTGGACTTCAATCACCGCTTCTGACCAGACTGCAACAGCTCTCCCACCAGCAGGTTTCTCCCCTCTCCCTTTACTTTGGACTCAAGCGGGGCCCAGGGAACACCACTTTGTTCATGCCCCAGGGTACCAGGTTGTACATATGGGTTTTGTGGGTTAGGACCAATTGTTTGTTTGTGTGATTGTGCTTGCTGTGTTGTTTTAATAAATTGTTATTCTGACTTGTGGTCTCTCCTTTGAGTTGAGTTCATTTCCCCTGCTGGTTGACTCTTAAACCAGCACAGTATAACTCTAGAAAGTCTATAGGAGTTAGGAGTGTGCAATAATTACATGGCTGGGACTTTATGAAGAGAGCAATAACATTAGTAAAACAGCAAGACTAATTTGCTATTCAGGGATATTTTTTTTTCCCTAAGTCATATTTAATTACTATCCTTGTTTCTTTGCCCACCACTCTTTCCCCCCTCCCTTCCTCTCTGAAGAGCTATGGAATTTCAGTGCTAAAGGAAAAGCTGATTATGCTGCACGCTGGCACCGAGCTGTCCAGGCTCTACACAAAAGATCATGAATAGGCAGGCGTGTACTTGCTCTAAATATAGTTCAGACGCTACTTAGGCATTTAGAATCAAAGATCTGCTACTAGCAACAAGTCCTCCAAAAGCGTGCGATTTGGCATGCCTGGAGCTGTTAAGTGGATGCAGGCAAAAAACTGCTGAAGTTATGGGGAAAGAATATGAAGGGTGCTAATTGCCATCTGCCAATGCCTCAGAAAAAAAGTCTTTGCGATAGACTTTCAGCATGGGAAAATGTAATAGCAGCAACAAAGTGTTTACAGGAGAATAGATCTAACAAAGCAAGAAGTGCTCAGCCTTAAGAGACACCTGGCAGCAGAGGAAAATTCTTCTGTGCTATAAATCAAACATTAATGCTTCTGCTCCAGTGTGCATCTGTTACTTTTTATTCTTGAGGACTCATAGTTATATGGTCCCCTCTCTGAAATAATAATTGGTGAAATAACAACAAGAGGGTTGCTTTCTACAGTATCTTGTGCCAGCATTTCTTCTGGCAATTGCATTTTTAGTGGATGGGTGGATCTGAATACAGTGACAATGCCCATCCTAGACCTCAGCTCTGACAGCGCTGCCATGAACTGGATAGCCTGTACACCAGTCGCTACTTTCACTCAGTGAAAGAAGAATATTTTAAGCTGTCTAAAGTATACACCTGATAACAGTGACTGGCCTTTAAAATATGATATATTCCTCGTAGGTATATTACTCTTTCCATGCAGGAACTGTTGAGTCCCTCGCTTTCCCAGTCACATATGTACGCTGCAGGGTGTAGGAAAGGAAAGAAAAGATCAACTGGGAAAATTTGTCAGACATTCTCCTTCTTAAAAGATTAAAGAGTATCTTGTCCTCATTACATGACAAAATTACCTTGGAAACACAAGACTGTCATTTCAGCTCTTGCCCTTGACTCATAGAAATGTTTGTGTAGTTTTTTCATTTATTACAAATAATATGGACCTTCAGCCTCAGAAGTACAAGGAATTTCCCAGGTGGAAACATGCTCAAGCTCTCAGTAACACACACATGACGATTCACGTGATTTTCAGACTGTCAGATTGACACGTTCATTGAGTGTGATCCTTTTTTGACTGACATGCTTAGTAGGCATTTGTCAGAACACCCACAGATAGACCAGTTCTACCCAGGTGCCATTTCCAGGCAGAAACTCAGAAAAGCCTTAATCTTCCTGGGACTGGTCACTTGCATTAAAGCATCGCATAGTCATAACTACATGGATTCCAGCACCCGAAGTCCCCATGAGATCCAGTGCCATACAGCAAGAAAGCCAGCAGCTGCCTGCTCTTCACAGAGGCCATCCCAGATCCAGCTGAAGCCTTGGAGCAGCTGGCCCAGCCCTCACCCCTGTCACATGTGAAATGACCCCAGACTAAGCTCAGATCTGGCACACCACAAGAGGGAAACAGGAACACATGCTTGGCCAACACAAGTGCTCGCTGCCAGGGAGGAAGATTCAGCAGGTGCAGTTGTGATCTTAGTAGATGGCAAATTTGTGACAGGGTGGAGAAGAGCATGCCACAGCAGCAGTTCTGACAGACTGCTTGCTCACTCCAGGGGTGGCCAAGTCATCTGAGAACTTGGCCAAAGGAAATAGAGGACAGAAAGACTGGTACTTTTTTCCTGGACACAGCTTGAAAGGTATTTTCCTCTGGCAATCTGAAGGACAGGCTGATTACATGGGAATTATCAGGCAAAGCCAGATTTGCTGGTTTTATCTGATAGCTGTCCCGGGTTTTTCTTGACTGAAGGAGTGGGAATCATGGGGCAAGAAAGGCAACAAAGGCAGGCTGTGGGACATTCAAGCACCATAGGATGAGCGTGGCATAGAGGCCAAGGTAGATCAGATTAGATAAAACAAGCTGGATCACAGACTGCTGGAGAAAAGAGAAGATCTGAGGTATATCTGGGAAAACAGCCTAGAAAAAAACAAGTTCTAGCCCAGCTATGCTCTATCTGCACAGAAAAGTATTTCACAGAGAAGGAAATTGTCTTGCAATCATCTTAAATGCATAAAGAATGGGCAGATCACAGACGAGCCTTTAGAAAATGCTTTAGACATGCTGAGCTGAAGACAAACGTAGACACCCAAAGACAAAAGTCTGACGCCCAAATACTTCTCCCTTTCTCAGCACCAAGCCTTTAATGATGCAAATGGCATAGATGCAAATACTATAACTGCTACACGAAACTCATGTTTAAAATACCTTAAACTCCAGTTTCCCTAGGAGATATAACCAACTCTCATTATTAATCCTCTGGAGCTTGAATGAGGGAAATATTTTTGACAGGTTCAAACTTTGTGATCTAAATCCATGTCTCAGTACAAGGAAAATTCTCTGTTTTCAAATGCTTTCACCACTGGAAGACAGAGAGGTCCAACAATTGAATCAACATGAAAAATACTATTTTCTTCCATAAGTCAATTGGATCAACCATTCTACTTCCGGTATTAAATTAAGAAAATTAAGTTTATTTTAGATCAAGCGGGAAGCAAAGGCGTTAATATTTCAGTGAGGTATAGCTGGCATTTTATTTGACTTTACAGTTGTTTTTTTGCTGTCTTTTTGAGAGGCATAGGAGTTTCAGGGATGAAGAAAATCAAGCCTCACTTCCTGTAACAGAAGTGCCATAAAGTACCACCCCGTGTCTTCCTAAAGAGCAAAGTAATCTGGACCTGGCTACAGCATATCTCCTATGAAGATATATAGACCCGAAGATGAAGTGGGTGTGAAGCAGCTCCTGCCTACTCCATCATTTGAGGAACTCATGGTCTTGACATCCTTCCAGCTCAGCAAGACTGAGAGGAAAGAGATGTGGGAGGACAGGAACAGCTGTATCTTGCATATATCTGTAGTTGGAGAAAGCAGCTGCTAGGTGACACTACAGCATCCTGTGTATTTACTTGAGTGAAGATCTTATTTTTTAAGATTGTGACACAGGGGTTTTCCTAAATCTGATTCAGACATTGAAGCCTCAGCTCTGGATGAGGTTGTCCTTTTACAGTTGGCTTCACAAGCAGGCATGATCTTTTTTTTATTGGTCTCATGACACTTCATCAATGCCTTTGTCATCTGCAGATTAAGCTAGTGCAATGCATTGTAAAAGGCTGTTAAATTCAGTCACCCTTCAGAAACATCTTTTAGCACCTGGTGCTGACATGGGGCCTTGTTTCACACAAGGAGCATATTGTATAGTCATGGTCTGAGACCGGGTTTCTGGCAGCTCCTAGGGTAAAATGGCATCCAGCACATTGACCTACAAGCTCCTAAGTGATTTGGGACATGGCTGCCAAAGAACTTTCCTTTTCTAAACTACATTTACTGCTACAGCAGCTATCACCTCTGCTGGTACATATGAACAGGCTAGGGATCTGCATGACTGAACTGGCCCCATGGGCTTCTAGACACCTTGTGGACCCTCTCTGACACTGGGACGCAATTACTTTGTGATGTGTGCATGAGGAGCAGGATTGCTTAAAAAATGTTGGTAGTGCTGGGAGTGATTCTGCCTCACAGAGCAGCATTTTTACGGCATGGTTGTGTGCTGCATACATGTCAGTGTGGCATGAAGGCATGTCAGAGCAAAGTTTTAAGGTGCAAGACCCCCCCAGATACAAGGCACTGAAAGACGTGTGGAACAGAGGGAGCCGACCCTGCACAACCTCATCCATACAATCTCTATACATACTGAGAATAGTCCTAGAGCACTGTCTTGTAGAGTGTTACACCACACAAGCTTGCTCACCGGTTGTTTTAGCAGTGTGGATTCTGGGGATATTTACAGTTGCAGACCTCTTTGTTCAAGGTGGCTTAGTCTCACCAATTTTTTAAAAGATGCTTGTAACTTTAGAGCAAAGTAGAGTCCTTGATTTATCAGAGAATGTTCACTTTTACAGGTGACCTGTGGTGGTATGATATGAAGGGGATTTGACTGATTATTTTCAAAATATTTATGTCATGTAAATTTTCAAGGACTCTTCTTACTTTGAAGGAAGTCTGAAAGAAAGCTAAAGCTGTGTTAGTATTATAAGAGGATAAATTGAATGACTCAGCTAACTATAGTACCGGCAACCCAAACAAAATAATGGAGAATGCCCATGAATGGCAATAAATGGAAAATCACAGAATCATAGGCTCATAGAATTATTAAGGTTGGAAAAAACCTTTAAGATCAAGTCCAACTGTCAATGCAGCACCATGTTCACCATTAAACTATGTCCTTAAGTGCCATATCCACGTGTTTTTTGAACACTTCCAGGGATGGTAACCCTGCCACTTCCCTTGGCAGCCTGTTCCAATGCTTTACAACCCTTTGTGTGAAAATGTTTTTTCCTAACATCCAATCTAAACCTTCCCTAGTGTAACTTCATGCCATTTCCTCTTACCCTGTCACTTGCTAGCTGCAAGAAGAGGTCGACTCCCACCTCACTTCAACCTCCTTTCAGGCAGTTGTAGAGGAGCAATAAGGTCTCCCCTGAGCTTCCTTTTCTCCAGACTAATCAACCCCAGCTCTCTCAGCCTCTCCTCATGAGATTTGTGCTCCAGACTCTTCACTAGCCTTGCCACCCTTCTCTGGACATGCTCCAGCACCTCAATGTCCTTCTTGTAGTGAGAGTCCCAAAACTAAATCCAGGATCTGAGATGCAGCCTCACCAGCTCTGAGTACTAGGACTTCCCTAGCCCTGCTGGCCACACTTTTCCTGATATAGGCCAGGATGCCATTGCCCTTCTTGGCCACCTCGACACACTGCCAACGCATGTTCAGCTGGCTGTTGACCAACAACCCCAGGTCCTTTTCCACTGGGAAAACCTGAGCAAGTGGGTTTGCTTCCACTGAGACCAGGTTTCATTACTGTCCTTGTCAGACAGGCAAGATAGCAAAAGATGACAACAAAACTTATGTGAAAAGCTTGTAAACAAGAGAAATATTTAGGAAAAGTTATGCCCAAATGAAGATGATGAGTCACGCAGACAGTACCCCCTGCAAAACAGGATTTAAATATCATGAAAAATACCATCACATGTATTCTCTAGACATAGAAAATAAAGGCCACATTCCATTCAAATGCTCATATGTGGGTAATTTCTGGTAAATCAAGATGAGTTCAAAGAAAAGCATTACAAAATAAATCTAGTTAAAAGATACATATGGCTCAATCAATTTAGCTTAAAATATGTGGAGGAGTTGAGAACAGCTAAAGAGAAATTTAGCAGGAGAGGACACAGGCCAGATCAAAGTCTCAAGGGTGTGGCTAGACACAGCAACACTAAAACTATGATCCAAGCTTCAGAGGCAAAATTTTACATCCCTGTATATGCATGTAATATCTTACACACAATATTGACCATTTTACAAGTTAAAAGAACTAATCAAGGCAAGGCTTATGGTCATCTTAAATTATCGTATGAAAACCCATCTGGTTTCATAACCTGGGGATGGCAATAGTGGGCAATTGTTAAAGAGCAAATCAGCTGTGGCTAGTTATGTTATTTTACTGCAGGCACTCTGAGTCAGACTTCTGACCATATACAAGTCCAGGGCTCCAGTTGCTGCTTTGAAGAGATGCAAAGGAGTATTGATACGCACTGGGAAGGTGTTATGGGTAAAAATTTCATTTTCTGTTGCTGTGATATGACAAAGTGCCAAACAAGACACTGACCCTAATAAGTCAGGCATCATGTATGTATTCTGCATGAGCTGAGCTGGGCTTACAAGTTAAAAAAGACATGTGGGGCAAGAACAGGAGGACAGATGGACTTCCTATCTTTGCAGATGGAAAACAGAACTGCAGGCCAAGGCTGAAGGCAAAGTGTGTGGTGGATGGAGGAAACCAGCACAGATTTCTTTCCTGTCCCAGCCTCATGATTACACTCATCAGCTACTGTAGGCTGATGGACAACTTCCTCTCAGGCTTAGCAAGCAAAGGCCTCCCACGAGCACAGGTTTGTCCTTCCTCCCCTCTCTGATGCTAATACTTCCTCACAACATCCCCCAGGACAGTAACACTGCCCTCACGCAGGAGACTGCAAAGCACAGGTGAGCACTGCTCTGCCACTGCACCTCAGCGCTCTAAGAGCACTTTCCACCGTGCTCCAGAGGCTGATCTAATTTATTCTGCCTTACTTTGAATCACAGAAACACACTTGATCTCCTCCCTCCCACAGTGCAGCTACATTCAAACTCCTTAAAGACATTTGTTAATGCAAGTGGCATTTTTAGAACTGCACTGTATGGGTGGTGTGTGCTCCTCCAGTACATGAGCTGCTTATCAATCACTTAATTGGGATGTCTTGGTCTTCACCCAGATGGTCCCTTTCAGCAGATAGCATTGTGTTTTAAAACTTTGGATAATTATAGCCCTGTAAATGGAGAGTGCAAGATTTGTTGGCTGCAGCCAGCTCATCTTTCTTCTGTAACAGCCTCATTGTCTAGTCATTGCCTTACTCACAATGGGAAGAGATCCTTGCAAATGAAGACACCCATTTAAAGACCCCTCATCTGAGTAAACAGAAGCAGGAGCCTAGCTGATAGTAACTCCAGGAAGGATTAAAATCTATCAGTAAGTTTGGCTCTGCTGTTTATCTTTCAGTCCTTCCCTGGGCACAAAAAGTGGAAAGGAATGAACCTAGCATTTATGTCTCTCTGTTAGCTGATTTAAAACATATTTAAAACCGGATTACGCCAGCCAACAATACCCTGTCAGCACTTTGCTTTTTATTCTTTTTAAACAAAACCAATCAGCCAGGGTCCTGAGGGAAACAAGCCCATCATTTCTCTGTGGTGAAAATGCAGCTTCAAGCAGGACTTGTGCATTTTTACCAGCATATTTCCTTCTGCTCTCCAATCAGCCAGCGGCTTAGCTCCACTTAGGCCCTCTGAGCTGGCTGCCTCCTGGCTTCCCTTGCCAAGGGGGTGTGCGGCAGCTCTGCTGTGCCTGGGTGTATTGGGTCTGGCTGAGATGGTGTTCATTTCCCCACAGTAGCCCTCACAGTGCTGTGCTTAGCATTGGTAGCTAGAAGGGTGTTGATAACACACCGGTGTTTTGGCTACTGCTGAGCCACTCTTCTCTCCTGTCCCCTGGGCACCAGCGGCGACTCCTTGGAGCCACTGCTACTTGATGTCAGCTCGCATCCTCTGCATCTCATCATAGCACAAAGGGTTTGCCTGACTCTGAAGTTTAGAAATTGCCTTTGTCAAAAGGGAAGATTAATCTCTAAAATAATTGATGGAGGGCAATAGTAGAGTGCTGACACAGCCTATATCTTTCAAAGGCAGAGTTAATGCATACAAGTCAAAACAAATGCTATTCAAATTCTGCAGTGCCTTCCAGCAAGGGAGGTCTGGCGCCCTGGGCTACCCTGGACACAGGGTGCTTCAATTTGTTTGAGCACACCTCAGTTAAAGGGAAACTTTCAACTTGAATAAAACGTAACAATCTGGAAAATAAAACATCTTGCTCATTGCATTAAAGAAAATCTGAATTCTTACTTCTTTCAGAGATTTGACAGGCCAGAAAAAAAGAAAAAATGGATATGCTGCTTTTTTTTGCTTTGCAAAACAGATTTTCTGATTTCCCGGAAGACTCTATGGATGGTTGGAGAACAGGTTGTACCATGAGAGTCAGAGGAAAAGTAATTTTTCATCAGCCTCCATCTTTGTTTACAATTTAACTTGTTTAGGAAAATGCCTATCCACAAAAACATCCACATAAGAGAATTAGCACTTCATTTGATTATGAGACAAAAAACCCTGGAGCTCACTTCTGAAGTCTTAATGCAAAAACCACAGGACATCAGAATCAATACACACATTTTAAAAGTTTAAATAAAATACAAGAAAACTTGGGGAAAAAACCTTTACTTCCGTCTCCAAGAGTATTTTTTGTTTAGATTTTTTTGTTTGTTTTGGAGCATATGCAAAGTTACAGGCCCTGCTTACCTTATACAGAAGGTTTAAAAAGCTCAAAATTTTTCCCCCCCATTCAAGACACTGTAAGAAAAGGTTACTTAATTTAGGAGTTGACTTAGTCAAGGACTTGTAGATAAAACTAGGAGTTAGTCACAGTGCTTAAGTGGCAATGAAGTATACTCAGAAATTTTGTATTAGGGCTGGGCGTAAGAATGTTAACAGCACTTTCTATTCAAATTTCTTTCAGCAAAACTTTCTCAGAAAATCTCCACACACAAATTAACAATAGGTGGCTTTTAAGGCAACAGTTTGGAAGGTCACCAGAAAGGTACCAACTTCACAAAGATTTAAGTATATGAGTAACTCCTCTGAGTCAGTGTCTTGTCACACAATGCATCATGCCAAATTTAGGCAGGAACTGGGTTACAGGCTTCAGATGTTTAAAGAGTTTCAGCACAATCAGTCTCTATTCCCACCGTCACAAGTGACTGCACTGACTAAAACTTCTTGAAAGGTTCATGTAAAACATTGAGAGCAAAACTTGAGGGATTGCTCAAATCCATGGGTTCCTGCATGGCATTTATCTGAGCAGCATCTTGTTGCCTCCCACCCGTGTATTAAGCAACATGACTAACATCAGTCACATATCTACTCCCATCATCTTTTCCCTGAGGTAGAAGTGCTCATAGGAGACTTTCATTTTGGACTACGTGTGTGTGTGCACGCACTCGCACTCATGCCTGAGTGTAGTTAACCAACGCTGCTTATGAGAGAGATTGAAATCCAAAAAGTAGGTAGCAGACTGTAATGTCAGTTGTGATTTCTCAACCATGTCAAGGACTTAACTGGAGTTTTTTGCATGGAGGAAGCCCGTGTGCCTCTTTATTACTGTTCTGACTTCAGTGGGGCCAGTTACCACACTTAAGTCTTTGTGAAATAACAACCTTGCTTCCGAATTTTGTGGCCCATGCCACATTTCTAAAAGTGAAAATAATCACCGTGTTATCTTTTGCACAGTATTGTTGCATAATTACAGTATCTTTATTATATATGTTATTTATTTTCACCAGTAGAGGAAAAAGGAAAGTTAAGATTCCCTCCCCTATTGTTCCTGATTAAACTATTTGTTTACATAACATTGAAAAACTGTAACAAAATCAACTAGAAAAAATAAACTTCTCCAAATGAAAATACAGCTTTCTCCTTAATCTCAGGAATTACATTTAATTTACTTAATTTAAACAGACATGCTTTACTAGGATCAACACAGTGAATTTTGTTCATGGCACACGTTAAACAAAATGAGCTCCCTGTAGGAGAAATAGAAAGTGTTTATCTAAAACCAAAGGGTTTTATTATTGTTGCTTAGTCAGTTCAAACAGTAATAAGTTTAAACAAACGTAGCATTGACATCACTTGCTACTTAGAAAATGTTGAAGTTTGCCCTAATAGCCAATTAATAAAATAAAATCCCTGTGTTCCCCTGATCACTCAATCCATTATCAAACGCCTTTTTTTCTCCGTGATTAGGTTGCTCCCAAACTAAGGGAAATATTTTATTACAATTTGATTACAATAATGCTAGACTAATAATGTCAATAATTAAGAGTGGCATCTGAGGATACTGGAGAGTTGCATGCAATTAAATAACCTTTTAATATATCCAAATTTTATCAATAGTAGCATATATTTCATTTAATCCTATCCTGACTGGTCTGTATTTCACCTTAAACATGGAAACCAAGCTTTCAGTTACTATTGTTTTAAAGTACTTCTGCAGACTGCAAATTCATGACCATTCACTAAAACACACAGCTCATTTCTCACCCGTTTTGGCTTGGATTTTATTTCTTCAAAACTGATAGAGCTCTTACACACCATATCTGTAAGCAAATAGAGAAATCCCAAGATACCATCACAGGAGGCAAGTAAAAAGAAAACCGGGAGAATTTAGCAAACACTTGCTATTCTCCAGCACTAATGAGGCAGAATCTCCTCAGAATTAATAGGTAACGGTTGATTGTCTGGAAAAGGAGAGAGAGAGGTAGGAGCAAGCGGCTGCTTTTCTTAAGCAGGCTGAGGCCAACTACTATTTTGCAGAAGTGTGCAAGAACTGACAGCTCGCATTTAACACCTTTGTATTTGCAGGAGAGTGCTGGTCTGAAGCTCCAGCTCTGATCGTCCCCTACTCATTCAATCAGGCACACACATCCTATCAGGCACACAAACCTCATAAGTTTGACTTTCATTTTCATAAATTAAAAATGCTTGAGGAACTTAAGGGCTTTTTAAAACCTTTTTCAATTAATAGCTCTGCTAGACATAGTCAGGCTGACCACTGACTCAGGCAGAGAAGAGCCAGGCGTTCAGAGTACACAGGAGTACCACACTCATGTGCGGTACATGCAAAGGTCATCAGAACTTCCCTGCTCTGCTCACTCCTCCCTCCTCTGACCTGGGCTGCCCTTCTCTGACTCACCCTCGCAGGAGGCCCTTGTAAACAGAGATAAGCAAACTTCAAAAAAGTCCAGATTCTCCTTGGGTAAGTGCCCAAAAGTTCAGAAACTGGCCTGGAAACACAGTGAGAATTGGCTGGTTTGGGAGGAGGCCAAACATTCTCCAGAGAGGCTGGGCTGTAAACACTTCAAGAATAGCCTCTCTCATAGTATTTTGGTGGTATTTGTTTCTCATCCTGTCTGGCTGGGAAAGTTAAGTATCACAAAAACAAAAGGACTCAGGAATAAATCTACAGTCCCGTTTCTTTCTGGTCTTGTGCCCAAGCCCTTGGCAGTGCAGGAGCAGTGCTTTCAGCCAGCTTTGCCCACATTGTGTACACCATGCAGGGGCATGCGGTGGTGACATAGTGTGGGTTAAGTGTTCAGGACAGTGACTACATGTTATGGCTAAGCCGATCAAAAGCTGTCTGCCACCCAGGACAGGCCTTGCTCCCCTTTACCACACCTGATAACAGAGCTAAACCAACAGAAAACTAAGACTCTGGAAAATAAAGAGAAAGGGGATAATTTTGCCTGGTCAAGTTCACTATGTCAGTTTCCTGTGGTGGTCGGACATGTATGAGGGCAGGGACAGGACTTTGCAAGGCTGGGGACAGGAGAGAGAGGGGGACCAATCCTGCTCAGTGGCAGCCAGCTATTTATGTGAAACCACAGCCAGACACCTTGAATGTTAAGTTAAAGCATCTTTGTGTTGTATGGAAACAAATACTTCTCTGCTTTTAGGAACTGAGATGAGTCACTGTACTCATTCAGCCTACAGTACCAAAACCAGCTCTCCTTTCTGAAGTTCACTCCCAGCTCAATCTAGGGCATCATCAGCTCAGAGCACTTACTCTGGTGTGGGCAATAATCAGGATGAGCGTAAGCGCATCCCTCCACCTTGGGGCAAGTCACACCATGGCCCCTGCCCACGGCACACATTTACCATGAGTGGGGGCACTCCGGGGAGGATGCAGCTGTCATCACAAAGGAGGCTGAGGCAGGACTGCAGAGCGAACAGAACAGGCAGAGAAAACAACAGCCATGAACAACAAAGCAAACACTTGCAGGAAGAGGGGAGCGTACGAAACCTGTCTGGTGTGTCACGCTTGGTTGGCACCAGAGGTTGAGCAAGCCGTCTGCAAAGCACAAGCCTGCAATTGCTACATGGTTTCTCAGAAGGCTGGAGGCTCTGCAATCATCCAGTGAGACGCAAGTGTATGTGGGAAGGATGTCACTCTTGCACCATTCCACCCCAAAGTAGGGGCCTGCCCTTCCTTCTCTCCTTTTGCCAGACCTAGGGCTCATTTGACACTCTCATCTGAGACAGTCTGACTTGGCAATCTGAAAGAAAACCAAGTCAAAAAAAAACAAGAAATGAGCAGTTTTCTAACAGGCTGAGCCTTCGGTTCTTGCCTGGTAGTCAGGGCACACGTACATGCTCTTGCCTACCTACTGGTTGCTGCATCCCAGCTGGGGCTAGAGAGGGCCATATCACCAACTCTGGGGCAGCCAAGGCCCAGAGACAGTGGGGCTGTGGCCTTCTTGGGATGTTTCCCCCAAGCTGTGCGCAAGATGCTAGAGGCCCTTTCAGAGGAAGGGGATCTGACAAGAACAGGAGGTCCCTGCTTCCATCCACGGGACATGGAAGAGGGGCATTGCTGTTCGCTGTCCTCATTCTTTGCTCTCTGCATGAACATCACCTCCTACGTGACAAGCAAGGTGTTTTTAGGTGTCTGGACTCTGTACTCTCTGCCAGGAAGTCAGGCAGAGGCTCAGGCACATGGGGTGCAAGCACCCCAGTTACGGCACCCACTCATCAACTCTGCCAAGAGACTTGACCCTTCAAAACAAGATCCTAATCTTGTCTGCCTCTTCTGAAGTGAGTGCTCGAGCTTACGGATAAGAGGAGCTTGTGGTAATGTTATTTATAGCTGCAGCAGCTTCCGCGACAGTAAATAGTAACAGTGCAATGTGAAACCAAGCCAAGCAAAAGTATTTTTCATTGAAAAATAGATGACAGCTTGTTTATACTATCATAGAGGAAAGGACTATGAAAATGAGTGATGGCAGAAGCAGGTTTTCAAAGGGCAGTGTCTTGAATTGCGTTGTTTGCCCTCATTTGGGGTGCTTCTCCTTAGTCTGCTGCAGCGGGAGTCCCAGCTCTTGTCAGCTCTGAGCAGCAAGCCCCATGGTATGTGTGGTATGGTAATTTGGGTCTCTTGGCGTAGCCATGCTGCACCAAACAGCACTTTCAGGAGGCTGCAGTGCGCACAGAGGTTCTCATCCCTTTCTCTGACCCACCACAAGCACATCAGCCTCTGCCCTTTCATGCAGCCCACAAGGCTATCTGCACAACAGAACATCACTGTTTCGGGACAAAGTTGTTCCCCAACTGCAATTGCAGGCAGAAGGCTGCTGCCACATCTTGTCCAGCCTTCTCTGCACCTCTGCTATCTCCAAGTGACACCTACAGTGATGGCAGAAGCACATCTCCCCCTGTGTTTATTAGATCCTCTCTTAAACAAGGCTAATTACTCCCTCCCGCCTCTGCAGCATTGGGATGCTTCAAGATCTGTGGTTGCCAACACTGCACAGGGAAACAGCAAGGGCTATTTCATTACTTTTTCCTTCCTTGATAAAGCAACTTTCTCTTGATTTGAATTCGCAGCCCTGGAAGATGGCTCACCAGGCCATCTGATGAAGAAAATAGCAGTTAGTAAGACATCACCATCCCAGCACTACTCCCCCTTTCCTCCCTCGTGCACGCTGAGGCCGTGTGAGAGGAAGCGGGGTTGCTCACACGCGTTCGGCTGAATCAGGCACAGGCTGCCCCCCTGCCTGCTGCCCACCCGGCATCACCCACCCACCCGGTAGCACCCCACTGAGGTGAGAGGCTTTTGCACCTACAGAAAGGAGAGTGAGCCTGAGCACTTCTCCATAAGAGGAAAAACTACGTGCAGATTTAACAAATGCTCATCTGATGCCAAGGGAGGGATCTATTTTCTGTTACCCTGTAGGCTTCTGTGCTCAGTACGCTGCTGTCAGAGCCCTCCCCAAAACTACAGAAGGACCTACCCAGCTTTATGCAATGTGGGAGGAATCAGAAGTCAACTAAGAGACAACCTATTTAACCCATGCCCCCACCCAAAAGGATCATAGAGCTGGGGACTGATCTCCTCCAAGATCTTGAGGGGGCAGGCCCTGCTGAGTCACTGCGGGTCCCAGGGAGAGGTAAGGCAGGGACCAAGGTCAAGGCACACACCTGAATCCCTGGAGAGGAGGGGGTTCCTCTTCCTCTTATTTGATAGCTGGTGTGTGAAGTGATGGCTCTTTCCCAGTAGCTGTTAAGGGAGTTTACAAAAATGGGATACAAACTGGTGAAGGGAGCCTTTTTTTTCTCCTCCCTGTGGCAGTCATCCTTGTTCCATGAGACACCTTTGAAAATATATTTAGTGTCCTACTGCTCTATAAAATGAGAAAGCACTTATTATCCTCACTTAACAGTTAGGAGCTGGAGGAAGCAAAAGATCAGGTTGTGTTCTTTATTTTTAAATTATTTTTGTGACTTCAGCCAGCGGTCCTATTATGGTTCTCACCCAAAGGGAAGGGAAAAGGGAAGGGAAAAGGGAAGGGAAAAGGGAAGGGAAAAGGGAAGGGAAAAGGGAAGGATCACACCCAAGGCAGACAGGAGTACTGACACATCTACCTGGGCTCCCTCATGGTCACTCACTTCTGGCCTTCACGAGGGAAATGGACATGGCCAAAAACTATCCATCATCCCCTAGTCCCTTGGAGCTTCCTTGGATATGTGTAGGGATCCACCCAGGAGAATTTTATTTCAGGTGGTGTAAGGGAAGGTCATCATGGCTGTGGGTCTCACAGGGCACTGCAGCAAACGCTGAGATTGATGGGGAAGATATATGACACAGCCTATCAGTGCTGTAGGACAAGCATTCCCAAACTGCAGCTTACAGCTTCACAGAGGTCTCCATCAAGGACCTTGCTGGACACTGTAGAAGGCCTGAAGGATTGCACAAATTAGGATGTCCCACCTTGCTCCCACATTAAAACTCCCATGAGAGTGGCTGAAAATACTGTTCTCAAAATCCCTTCTTGTGTTCTTACAGCAAGTAACAGCTGTGACAGCCAGAGGAGATCTGTGTGTTAAAGGTGAAGAGTTCTCCTAAGTCAGTGAGCTACTCAGACAGGCAGGATTTATGGCATGCTAAGTCCACAAGTCTGCCAGGCCCTTAGACTTCCAATCCAAACAACCAGACACCTACAAGCAGCCAGATCATCTCCAGGTCTTCATCTAGAGTCAAAGGCAAGACTTTAATCTCCAGTTTAGACCCTCTGAATCTTATCCTCAATGCTCTGCCTCTGGACTTCATTTATGATATAGGTAGGAGGGTGATGCATGCTCTCTGGAACAAAAAGGCTAAGAGGCTGTGAATCATTCAAAGCCAGTTCACACTGTAAAAGAACTTTGAAACCTCCTGACCCCCAGCATTTATTATCCATTAGATTTTCTCATTCATTCCCACTGGGAAAAGCTCCTCTGACATAAAACATTGCCATATTTTGGGTAGACAACAGCTTACCTTAGCCTGAAATTGCTCCTTTTTTTCTGCAATCTTACAAGCCTTTATTTCTGAAGGCCAATTTGCCCTCAAAGCAATTGTACTTTCAGAGTGTTGTCCCTAAAGCAAGGTTCTTTCGCTCAGTGTGAGGAAATTCCTGATGTGCATGTGCTGATCTTGGTCCAGTTCATTATATTATAATTAACATATACAAATTTCTATGGAAGTTTCTTTTTTAGTGTTATAATCATCTAAGGTAACTCTAGGCTATATTTTCATCTATCAGCTATCACCAAGTTATTATTTAACCTTATACTCTATTACAAATTCTGCTTGAATCTATTTGAACAGTTAGTTGTCAATTAGATAAGGATTTACAATATTCTGTTCCTGGAGATGCTTCCCTGCTCCATTTCTCTGGCACCCAGTTGTCATGGTTTCAAGACCAACCCATAGTTGCTGTGAACTTTTTTTGTGGATTTTTAACTTCATCTGACAACAAGAGCAAGTGAGTTGTTGGTTTAAATTATTGACTCACACCTTTATGAAGCACACAGGATCAGGAAATTTCATGAACTGAGTTCTATTTGCAGCGCTGCCAGAAAAAATTCAGCTCAAGTTTCATTATATGTGTTCACAGCCTGATAAGTCATCATGAGCAGGGATAATATAAAATAAAACCACAAAGTGATAAACAGTGAAATAATATAAGATACTCTGAAGCAGAAGAAATACTATATATCAAGAGTAAGACCAGTCTAACGAAAGTTCCTCAATAAGGGAAATGACCTGTGAGCTGGCCTATAAGCTCCGCACATCTGTGTTCTTCAGAAGTGGAGGATGGGCCTAGGATCAGCTCCGTTTTCTTGAGTCCACGTCATCTGCACAGGCAAACCACAGAGGAAAATGAGCCAGGCAATTCTGCAGTGATCCTTCTGGCTGATATATGAGCTGGAGGAGTAGCCACTGAGCAGAGCTGAGTGACAATCATTTTGTTAGTCCCATTGGAATTGCTGTCGTATTTAATATTTATCCCACCTCATAAAGGAATGGAAAAAACCAAATCAACAAGCAAAAATTTGAGGATGGGAAAAAGGGAAAGAGGTAAGTCAGATCTGCTGAATTAAAATGCTTGGGACATTTCCAAGTGTTTCCCCTTAAGTATTACAAATGGACACATTTGTTTTACTGTAAATTAATTTGGAATGTGAAATGGAAAGGCATTTCCAAGTTGGAGCAGTAATTTTCAACTTAGTTTTTAGAAGAGGCATGTGATGATTAAAAAAAAAATCTACAACTTCTTTTTTTTTAATCTAGTGTTTTCCTTATAGTAAGGGGAATTCAATCCCTATGATACGGGGAATTCAGGTGTGTATTGGGTATAAACTTGGCCTTTTCACGTAAGCAGGATGAATTTTCAATGTCAAATACCTTTCAAGAGGTCTTGAAGCTGTTGTAGTCTGCTGTCTCTTCATTTGCAGCATCTTGCCCTTTCCTGTCTGGCAACATGGACCAGATGGGAACTTTCTACACCATCTACACCATTCTAAAAATGAGCCCTTGTGGCTGGCACTGCAGATGGGTGTCAAATCCCAACACAGCTACATGGCCACTACACAGCTACTCCTCCAACCTAAAAAGTGGTTGCATTTGCAAAGATTTCCATATGGAGCAACTTGTGTGCACAGAGAAGGGAAGAGCTGCCTTTTGCATGAAAGAGGACTGACTGTCCTGAGACCAGGGTAGGTCTTGGTGCCCACAGATGACTGAAAAAGTCTTTCACACAGTTTGGACACAGAGAAGCAAGACATACAGATGGGAAGTCAATATCCAACCTTTTGCATGTGTGTAGGAGACAAGAAAGGCTGGGGAATCCCTTATTCCTAGCAAAGATTGCACTATTCCTGCAGTGAGAGCATAGAGAGACCTGCTCCTGTGGCAGGCACTAACTGCAAAAGTAACCTAAAGAGCACGCCACCAGTGGCTCTTTCCCACTTAGACCCTTCTCAGATGCTCCACACATTGGATGTGCCACAGTTGTCGTTGCAGCGGACCACGGGTCTGCACTGTGACAAGCACCCCAGTGGGGCCACATGGCTGGCCATTTCCATCCCATAGCACTTTCCCAAGCACATAAGCAGATGCAACATGCCCTCTTACAACCTGGCATGTGTCACAAGATGTTGAGAGGCCTTTATGTAGCCCCAGTCTGCCTTCAGCTGTTATAATCCAGAGTAAAATGTGCACAACAGTGTTCATGTCAAGTTAAAATAAATCAAAATCAGCATCATTTTCATCTTGCCTGGCTCATGGTAGCAGCAACAAACTAACAATTACTAAACCCAGAGCCGTGAACATTTTGTTGTTAGCACCACTGGTGATTTATAAGGAAACAAGCAAGATGTTGCTTGCGCTGGGCAGACACAATGCAGAAACAACAGATAAAACATCCACTACCACAGGAAGGGGTTGGGGGGAGAGGAGATATTTTTGCATCGTGGTCATGTGAAAAGGCAAATTTCACATGGATTTTCATGCAGACTCATAAATCAGTCCATGTTCCCTCTAAAAGTTCATGGTCTTTTGCAAACCCCTCGGTGAACCACGGCTGAGCTAAGAGCTTGTAAAGAAACCTGAAGCCAAACAAGTTTCAACTAATTTCAGATTTTGCTGTGAACATTTTCCTCAGGTTTAACTAGTTTGTTTAGGAGTTTAGGCAAGTACAACCGTGTTCTTCAGGAGTAAAAAAAAAAAAAAAAAAAATGTTCTGAGAAATCAGTTATACCACACAAAAAGTAATTACAAAAGATCTTTACCTAAATCTAAATTGTACCCTGCTCTGTGTTCATTGTATTGCTTGTGAAAGTTTCAGTTAAGGTAAGGATTCCGCTTTCCTTTCAACACCTAATTTTTATTTGTTAGTGACTTTTCCCCCTGAGGAAACTCAGTGGGTTGGTCTTAGTCGTGGCATGGCTTCCTCACTTTTGTTCAGTAAGGCATAATGGTTTCAGACAATGTTAATCAAGCAGTCAGGGGAAAATCTCTCTCCTTGTTGCAAAACAAAAATAAAATTATAAAATCAACTCATAAGAACAATTAAAATATGTTAGATCTTGCAAACATATTCCTATGCTTTCTGTGTTTGCCAGTGTCCACCTCATCCTTCTGGTCTTGTAATTACAGTGTGAGCGCTTTGAAGTAGGAATTGTTTCAAAGATTTAACTTCATGGTGCTTAAAACACAAAACACAGTCTGTGCCCACATCTGAACTTCCAGGGAGGATCGCAATTAGGCTGAAGTTCCAGCAGCATTTAACCGGGCAGGTCTGTAATGCCAGCACAAATGCCCCCAGCACACCGGAGGTGCAGCCCCACTATGATGCTGGCCCTGGTGCATGTGGGCAGGTTGCTGCCTGCCTCCCTGGTGCAGCTGCAGTGCCTTTGGGGAGGTCTGTGGTAAACCTCACAGCCAGAAATTAATGAAGGGCAAGGAGCCACGTGTGTTTGCAGCTCTGGCATGCCCGATGCTGTGGCCAGTGCATCAGGATCACAGCTCTAGCTGCCTTTCTCATCCCTGGCCTCCTTGTAGCCCCAGCACTGAGGAAGCTTGTAGATAAAATGCTGAAAGCAGTATCATCATCACAAAATATCCTCCTCCTTTAGCAAAGCACAGACCTTACAACCAACAGCCTAAACATGCAGCCCTGGTCCCCTCTCCTGCCACTGAGGTGCACATCAGCTTCCAGCTCTGCAGGATGCTGAGCAGGAGGTATCAGGACAGAGACAGAAGGGAAATGGGCAATGCACACCCTGTGCTCCTTCACCAGCTGGGACTTGCCAGCCCAGGCTCAATGATGCCTTCCTCCCACCCATCCTCCCAGCACCACATCCCTTTGGCTGCCAGATGAAGATGAGGAGGGAAGTGGCCCTCAGCCCTGCTCTCTGGCATCTCTGCTGAGATGGTGCTTTCACCACTGAGTGCGATGATGAGTGAGTTTCGCCACGCCTCCACAAAAGTTGTTTTTGCAAAAGCTGCTTTTCTTAACCCAGCATTTAAAAGCAGAAGTTATCAGGGCATAAATCATCCTGTGACTTGTTGAGAAGCCTGTAAGAGGAGATAAAGGCAAGACAGTTTGACAAACTGTTGGGAGAGGGAGGAGGAGGGAGGGGGCAAGGGGTGAGCGCAAAGGAGGGAACCACACTGTCGACTGACTATGTCATAGGTCAGCCAAAAGGATGCAAATAAGATTGAGAAGCTGTTTCCAAACTTTCTGAGGCTGGCTATGACTACACGTACCCGCTACAGAGCTGGGCGTAATAAATATCACTCTCACAGAGAGCATTACATCACGTAAAGGGAAAAGCCAGCAGATGAACTCACACCATAATAGCTTGAATTGGTATCTAGCCAAGCCCAAGCAGACAACCCCGTTATTACAGGAGTTGACAGAGCTCTGCACATTGCTGTGGCTTCACCCTTCCCCTTCCTGCCACCTCCTCCAGCACAGCCAACACTTCCTCACTCCCTCTCTGTGCTCCTGCAGCCTTACCAGCAGCCAACCTGGGCACCCATAGCCAGTGCAAAACAGCAAACCAAACATTTGCTAAATTTTAAAAACTTGCTCCTCTATTTCCAGCACACTTTCGTCACGGCAGCTCCAGTTTGTTTGTCTAGATTTCCTGGATTTATTGACCATTAATGGCTCTGAGTGACAGACCGAATCAGATAGTGGGCCCGATTCTCTTTCACATTAAGGCTCTCTTATTTCTGTTGGGAAGCATTGAGAATCTTGAAGTGGGGCTAAATTTCACTTGGCACACAAAATCCTTTTTAAAGCAAAAGGAGGGTTGAGAGTTAAGTCTGTGTCTGGTGTATCTTCACAGAATTTCCCAATAGCTAATATGGGTAATGATGGGGGAACACTGTAACAGGTAAAACTGGAGTGTGACTCAGATCCCAGCACCCAGTCCCTCTTTTCAGGGGCCTTGGTAAGGAGGAGAGGCACAGCAGCCCTTCCCACTGCCTGGCCCATCAGCCCAGGAAGGTTGCTGCCACCAAGCCTCAGCCCCACCACGTGGCTGCAGGCACTGCAACATTCAGCCTGGTTCAGCCTCGACATCTTATGGTGCTACGGCATGGCTTTCTCCAGGGGCCTTGTGAAAAAGGATGAAATATTGGGCTCAGGATGAGCCAAACTTGCCTGCTGGGGCCTTTCCTGTCTAATGTCTTCATTCTGTCAAAATTATACTTGATCGGGTTTCGTTATTGTTGTTTCTAACTTTCACCTCTGCCTCAGCAATTCCATCTGGTAGGTCATATTCCTCTCTCTGATTGCTTTTTGGATAAAAACATGCTCACTGGGGCCTGCTTGGAATTAGTTTTTCTTTTTATTTCCACTAGCTGCTCAGCTCAACCCCATAGTTGCCCTGACTTAACAGACGGGGTCAACCCACCTTTGCCTTCCTGGCACATGCACTGAAGTACTGATTCCCATGTGCTACAATAACCCCATTCAATTTCTAACAGTCTCCAAGGGGGTGTCATTTACAGGGACTTGAACCGAAAAGCACAAGTTTTGTATCATCCTCTTGCATGTGCACTTGCAGATATTAAATCAGCAATGATAGGAGGAAAAAAAAATACTGTCTTGGCTATGTCCCCAGGACATTCTTAGAAGACTGATGATGTACATCTGCCTTAACTGTCTGGGTCTGAAATAATTAAAGTCCACTGTTCTTTGCCTTTCATTAATTTCATTATCTGGAAACACTTTTTTTATTTAGAATTTTATGCCTGCCTTGTAAGAACACCATCCTCAATAACCTCATTTCCACCCACCATAATTATAGCATCTTGACCACTAGGGTATAATGAGAGGCTGTAACAACTACTGGCTACTGCACCACTGCCATTTACACTCACTGGCACTCTGTTATGTTACAACAGAGTGCAACAAAAAGATTTCCCATCTCAAAAAGCCTGCAAAAACTCCTCTTTGAGGTTACATCATTGTCTTGCTCTTCATATGATTGCAACACTCAAAGGTCTGGAGCCTTTCTAGAGTGCGTACAGGCAGGGCTGCAGTGCAAACTCTTCTCCAGTCAATAAAGATGGCAGACTGGCTTGAGGGAAGAAGGACTTGGGCAACCAACCAATTAAACTATCAATCAACCAGTGGATGGGTGAACTACAGGCACTATGCCTAGTAGACTTCTTAGTGCTTTTAAGGAGGTAGAGAAAAACAAAACAAAGCAAGAAGTGTTTTAAAGATGTTTTTAGCTAGCTAGCTGGCGTGTGGCAACCATATGTCATGGTGGCAGACCTCAGGGAGCCAGAATTGTCACATGTACTAGAGAGGGAACAACAGCTAGTGGGACCTGTGAAGCTCCACACCTCCCTCTGTGTGAGACGGGACCAAGCAAAGCACTGGCAAAGTGACTGGCAGTAGGCCTGGACCCTAGCTGAGGAGAAAAGGTATTCTTGTGGAGATCTCAAAATGATTCCTTTTCTGAAGAGTGGTCTTCCTCTGATATCTTCTGCTTCTCACCTTGCACTTCTTTCCTCCTTCCTTAATCTTCTCTGCCATGCATATTCCTATAGACATCACGGGGACAAAGGACTATTGCTGACTGTGGTCCCAAAGGCTGGGAAGGAAGGCTGACCCTCAAATAGAGATGCTGGCTTTGGGAAACAACAGTACACCCTATCAAACACTTAAAACCTTCTATTCTAACTGAAAAATATTACCTCTTCCCCAGACAGGATGCCGGATAAACGTAGATTTTTTTTTTCCAAGCAATAGCCTGAAAAATAGCAATCCCCAACCCATTTTTTATTTTGCCCAACTTCTCTTTCCTTGCTTGTACATGTCAATATTTACAAGCTCTACCACTTCTTGGATTATTTATTTTCGCTGGTTTATTTCACTCAGTGAAAAATCTCTCCAGCTCTGGACTTGACAGTTTGTTGCTGATATCCATCTTTATTAACTTCACTGCTGTGAAAAAACAACAACAACCATATATAGTCATAAAAAAAAAGTCTCACTCAGGATGATGCTTAAATCTGGGGGGGGGGCGGAGGAGGCAGGGCAGAATTCTCCAAAAATAGCCATCGGTTTTCACACATACATTTCTGCATGGATGTCACTGAAAGCCACTTCTCCCTCCACTTCGTTAGCAGTGAGAAAATTCACTGACAGAGCTGCTGTTGCCACACCTGAGGGTATGGTATTGAGGGGGGCTTTTCTTGCCTCTCTGTGCTGCACTTTTTTATGCTTCCAGGCAGGACCAAAAGGGCTCAGAGCTAACAGGCTCCCTCTCGTCATCCTCAATGAGCTCTGAAATGCCAGAGCCTGGCAGACAGCAACAATCTTTCCATATTACTTTTAAATTTGGCCTTTGAATGACAATGAACGACACACTTTTAAAATATTCCCTGTAATGTCTAACACAGGATGGTGAAAAAGGGTTTTCCCTCTTCATTAGATAGACCAGGGCTCAGGCCCACCTCCATTTTGCAGCTCACCACCACCACCACCACCGAAGGGCACTTCAAGATAATCTGAACATCTCACGAGGTGTTTTTAGCACTTCCCAGGTGGAAATCATTTCCCTCTAAGAGGAGTTGCCAGAACAACAGGCTGTGCTGGGGGGTCTCATCTTCTTCAGCACAACATCTGCAGGCTTGGCTCAAGCAGGGGATTTGCCAGAGCCTTGCTGCCTTTGCACCAAAATGAATCAGAGTCCACCCTGGTATTACATCTATCACTCAAAACGTTGCCTTTAATCACTCTGGCTAGATCGAGCCCATCCCTTCATATTTTCCCTGTCCTGTGTTTTCAGAGTCAGAGAACAAGCAAGACAGTCTGGCATGCACAGGCCCCTTTAGGCTGGCTCTTTTTATCTCTCTGTCCAGACTTTAGAGAGTAATCTAAAAATAAACAAAGCCTCTAGTCCCGATAGTGGCAAAGATAACCTTCCCGCCCTGAGCCACCTCCCAGCCGCACAGGGGTGGGTGCAGCTGGGCAGACAGAGAAATTAGAGGAGGTGCAGGGAGCTAGTTGCAGTCTACAGACGACCACTCACAATCTCCTCAAGACCCAGTGGGTCACACTGCAAAGACCAGCCGAGGCTACAATGCCACCAAACATAGCGTGTCATGAAAGAATGGCATCAAACCATTCAGCTGCCTTGATATGAAAACAGCTCAAAGACTTGTCTAATCCTAACAGGAGAGACCACCAGATGGACAGCAAGCCGAGATGCTGTAAAACGCTCACAGAAACAGCATGATAGTTTGCTAGCACAGGTCAGCCTTAGCCCCGTGAAGGCAAGCGCTCATTTCTCAGTGTGGGCACACCTGAGAGAGGGTTTGATTAAACCAGCTGGCATCACACTAAGTCTTAGCCTGCTGTTGTGTATTTTCTCTCTTGCCTACTTGTACCTAAGCTTATTTAAAAGTAGCCACATGTCTGGATAGGAAAAATTTTCTGTGAGCTCTTATATTATCCCTTCTTAGCAGCACTGTCTGCACAGTGAGGGACAAAAAGCTAAAGGGCCTGGCTTGCACCCCAGCAGCATGGGCTCATGCAGGCTGACAGGTCATAGCATAATGTATATCTTTCCATTTTGGCAGACATTCACTCCGAAGGGGTTTCCAAATTTCCTCTCTAGCCTCTTGTGACAGCCTTGGATTAATTTTGTCTGGAACAGGAGACTTATTGCTTTTGAGTCACTGTGGTTCACTTATCTGCTCTACATCTTGAACCCAAAGTTCAGGTGGCATTTAGCTATCACCCTTCTTACCAGTTCACTGCAGGAATACCCTGGTGAGACCCTATTTCTTTCCACTGACTGCCCATTTCTTCTTATCTGACTTTCAGCTGCAGCAATCCTACCAGGAAGCCCTTTCAAAAGGATGACTGTGGTTGTGTTGGCTATAGGAGGTTAACAGCATGGGTGGTGAGATTCACAGCAGTCCCAGTGCTTCCTCGGAGTATTTCAGGCATGCTAAAGCCAAAATATTGGAACAAAAACTTCCAAGCTTTCAAATTAAATCAGCTTGATACCCAAGAGCCTGACTCTGCCCCAGTGGCTTTAGCTCTGGTTTACAGCCAAAGTTTAGAGAAATCTGTTTTCCACTTCCCATTCAGATGCAGCTGAAATCCCACCAGCATGGTCCATCCTGGGAGCAGGCTGTGTCTCCACGCCCTGGGACCTGGCCCCAGCCCAAATGGCAGGAGCGCTGTGAGAGAGGCTGTTCTTGTGCAGTTCTCATCACTTCGGGCAGAAGTTAGTTCACGGGAATTGGCATCTTCAGACCCAAGTCTAGGCAATTCAACTCAGACTTAAATCTGTTGCCTAAACCCAGTTTGGATCTAATTGTAAGTGTCTCTGGACAGCCCTGGAGAGCGTGGGAGATTTTATTCTTTCTGCCTGAGAAAAGCTACTCCAAACACTGTGTTGTCAGGTAGCCCATATGTTTGTTTATTTGCCTGCTCACTTCCTCAGACCCATTCTGATTAATTTCTTGATGGATGGTTACGTCTGGCTTCAGTGACAGATCCTTCCCACCAGCAGCACTGTTTGGGGACATGTGTAAGCTGCTCCGTGGGATGCATGACTGCATGAGGGGGAGGAAGGCAATGACCTAAAGCTCTTCCCCCTTCAAGGCTGTCGAAGACAGCGTGGGGCTGCGGAGGAATTTTCTGATGAGCTGGAAAGTGTCCCCATGCCTTGGTATGGAGTCATCTCAGCAACCTGCACCACGCAGGGGGAGGACTGGCTTTGAGTCAGAGCTGTGCAGAGCGGAGCAGCTGCTGAGCTTTACGCAGGACCCTTGCGTGTGTGTGTGAGTCTGAGCCTGCCTGAGGTCAGCCTTGCTCACAGCCACGCACCATCACAGCCCTCACAAAAGCTCGTGGTGGCTGAGGATGAACCAAGTTGTGGTAATTTATTATTTTAAACGAAGGGTTTATTTTGGGAGCTCAGTGTTTGATTTCCCATTCTTTATGACTCACTAAGTCAGGTGAGCCACCTCTATTATTTACTTATACTTTTCTATTTCAAGGGCAGGTCCTGAATTGATATTTGTATCAGCTGAGCACTTTCTGAGGCCAAGCTCTCTCATTTATCTGCCTGCTTAGATAGGCATTTATCTTGTATTCATACACATGCTATATACATTCCTCCTCCAAAACAGCTGGTTTTTGGCAATTTGCTTCACAACTAACATCTAGCTCCTGTGTTCTGTGCTTGTCAATCACTGCTTGTGCACCAACAGGAAAGAAAACTTCCAGACATCTCGATTAGCATTTTTGTTTGAAAACACAACTAGAAAAGAAAAAAAACATACTAAGAAAATTGTGAAGCTTGGAGAGTGGAAATGATGCCATGTGGTGAAAAGGTATTACCCACGCACTGAACAGCTGAGAACAGAGAAAACTATTAATAAACATTTTTTAAAAATCATACTATGATGACAAAATAATGACCAAATAAGACCAGCTAAACCCCCACTTCAACTTTCACATTCCCTTCCCATAAAACCATTTGAGAGGAAAGAGGGGGCTTTGGAGATGATATCCTCCCCCCGCCCCCCACCCCCCAAGCACTTAATCAGAGATTTACAAACCAGTAAATCAAAAGGGACTGTGAAATTCCAGCCAGAGAAACGAACAGTGAGATTAAGTGGATTAGTCTACTGTACAGGAATCCAAGGAATGCAGCCCGCATGTGCTTTTGTTGTGGATTACTCAGCAGCAACATTATGGTTTTACATCTCCCAGAAACATATGGGCATGTGCACTTGTGCAAACCAACAAGAAATAGCAGTCCCCAACACGCTGCTTTGCTGTAACTGGCTGTGCTGATTTCAGCAAATATGGTATTTTCCAGGGAAAGAAGGAGAGTATTCAATCTTTTGTTGTATTGGTTGAAAATGAGCAGGAAACAAACTACTTCTACCAGAAACAGGCAGATGCATCCAATTAGACATCTCCTTCTAACTATTGACCATCCACCTGTAATGGTCCAGTGAAATCCTGCAGTTCAGACACTGCAAAACTTTTAGGAAAGTTGAGTCCTGATCAAAACTCAGCATCTCAGACTGATAACAGTTTTGGGGTTGTTTTAATTGGCTCCAAAAATATACATGAATTCATAGCCTGAGCAGACTGTCGGAAGGGGGTGGGCGGAAACACAGGGAAGCAGCAGTAAGTGATGGATAAATGAACAAACTATTACTAGCCAGAGTTAACAGTTTGTATTAGCAGTCAGTAATAAATAATTAATATAGCCCTAGGAGATATAAAGCCATGGTATCTCGTGCTTGGCTCTAAATGGAACTCAAGATAACCTACTTTGAACAGTAATGTGTTCACAGTATGTGGGAATTAACTGCTCAATGTAATAAGTATTATTGAATTTCCCATCTCTGTACAGATAAAGGGCAACTGCCACCAAAAAACACAGCAATAACAGTAACTGAATGATAAAAAAGCAAACAAACCTGCTTTTCATTACATCCTTAAAATGTTATAGGTTGAAATAATCTTAAAAGGGCTTAAAAAACAGCAATTAAATATTTCCATTTCTGTTTTCCAAGACTGCAGCTGAGAAAACGAAAGAGGCCTAAGTGCCATACCGTGCTAGCCTTGCTAATAACTCTCTGTGAAAAATCTCATTAATTCAGTCTGGCTCTTCAGATCAGCCGCTAAGACCTTGTATTGTCAGTCATCCTCTGGCCTTTTCAGGATTTCCACAGCCTAACTAGCAGAGTCTCCATGGAAACCATGCAGTCATGCTTTGCACATCCCCAGAACTTTTTGTTCCTGACAAAGCTTGAAAAATCACATGCAGCATGGAGAGTTTAACACAGTGAACTAAACCCTGACCCACACTTATAAATGATAAACCCTAGCATACTAGCTTTATTATAAATGATTTCCTTACAAGATACTTAGCCAAGCTGGCAAAATGCTGAACCAGACAACACAGGAGGAGCACAGCTCCGGAAGAGAGGAAACAAACAAACCAAAGCAAAACACAGAGTTTTGGGCTAGTTCTGCATCCTTTGAAAGCACTGGAAGCACATAGGCACAGAAACAAACAGAGAGCAGAAGCGGGACTTTGAAGTTGCATTTCCCTGAAAACGGCATCCTCATAGCCTTCTGAAGAGGAGTCAGCACTCTCGTGACTGTGCGTCACGGTGGGACTGATTCACTTGTCTGGCTGTGCATCCTGGCCATCAGAGGCAGCAGGAGCCGGGTCTCAGCTCTGTGGCTGCATGGTGCCCCTGAGACCCTGCCTGCACCTGGCATAGCCCTGGCCATGCACTGCCCACCCCTCCTGGAGCAGGCATCTGGATTGATACAGCAAAACTGGTACCGAATGCAGTAGTGGCACTACTCTCAAAATTAGATTCTCTGGCTTGCACCTGGGAACCAGCAGGCTTGGAGTTCACACACGTGTCTGATGGAGGGTAAGAAGTTAGTGACCCACTCAACAGACTAGCTGCCTTCACCCCAAGCCTGAATGCTCCCCAGCAGGCTCTGCTGGGATGATCAGGGCAGTGGTCACTGGTTATGATGACCCTCCTTATCCCCACTGATGCATGGAATGAGTACTCACACCAACAATATCACTACCCAATATAAAGTATCATGTCAGGAGGGCAGGAGCAGGATGCCAGGCATTGTCCCAGAAATGAGTCCATGGAAAGCCCCACTGCACAGCCAGCACCTGGCTGTCACTTGTTCCTTGGTCCTGCAAGAGCCCCACGGGATTTTTCCTCTCTTCTCCCAAGCAGTGCTGCCAGTCCATGCTTGGGGAAGCATTTGCACAAAGATGCTCTACATGGGAGGGCCAGCAAAAGTCAGAAAGGTCACACACAGAGAAGGAGTCACTGCAGGCCAAACTCACTTTGCCGCAGTAAATTCTCAGCATTGGTGCAGATGAACAACCGCCTGCTCAGTACAGCGTCTGGGTTTGTGAGAAAAGAGGTGACTCATAGCCGAGGGTCATGCTGTAATCTGGGAGGACTGCCAAGGGAGGGAGAGAGGCACACTCAGCCCGATCCATGGTGAGCTCACTCCTTTCTTGGGGCGGAAGATGCAATTCACCTCAAGAGGATCAGAGTCCCAGGTGGGCTGAACCAGTCATTTGGGAGCTTGCAGCTTCCACCCCTGAGTTGCAAATAATGAGTTTAGGATTAGGAAGTCAGCCTCACATGGGATGGCTCAAGAGGTGTTTGGCACATGCAGACCTTCCCCAGTGAGATTCAGAAGGTCAGAGCAGGCTTTGTTTCCATGGGGTTCCCCTGGTGTGTCACCGCAATGGATGGAAAACATTTCCCTACTTTCTCCTCCCCCAGTGAGGAGTGGTACATAATCAACAGGAAGCCCTGGATCTCTGGGGCCTTTCAGAGGATAACTACAGGCATCAGAGCCAGCATGATGTGGGACATGCAGGCCTGATAGATGTTGCCTGTGCTGGTCAGGACCTTCTGGGGCTGGCCCTGTACAAGCAGCAAAATTACCCTGCCAGTGCTGTACTTTGGTGAGCAGCATATGCTGATGCTCTCTCTCAGGGCCATTCACCATCAATGCCAACCATCTGTTTCACTCACCACCCAAGCAGCTGCCGCTTGGCCGTGGAGCATACAAGTGGCATGGGTACCTGAATCATGGAAACCACAGGTCCTCTCTCTCAGGTGGACACCCAGCCCCCCTTCCCTGGTGAAGACCTAGCTGTGCCTTGCAGGCTGTTTGCAAGGCCAGAGGAAGCAGATGGTGCTGGGCTGGAGCAGAAGCCCAAGTTGAATTACAGCCACTGCTTGTGACAGCTTCAGTTTGTTTGCCCATGAGGACAGAGCTCAGGGGACATCCCTGGGAGAGGATTTAATGCAAAAACTTTGACTCCTCCTTGCTGTACTGTGAAATTGTACAAGTGTTGGCTTAAAAGCAACAAAACATCTTCTTTGCATCTCTTGCTCTGATCTCTTATTTTCTTTAGTTTTGCCTCTCTTGTGGTCAGGGAGGTGTGCCTCTCCTTCTGGCAGCCCCAGAGCCATGGCAGCCTGAAGCATTACATTGAAAGTTCTAGAAATCATAATGGCTGTTTGCTGAATACAATGTAAAATGCAGTTGCCCCTGAAAGGGCCACATTATTAAAATACACAACCACATGTGCCACTTCAAAACTCGGCAAGGTGTGGAGATGTGTAAAGGGCAGGATTTTTTGCCATAATTGTCAAGGTAAAGTAGGTCTTAGCGAAGGAGTGCTGGTACAGGAGCCAGTCACACTTGGCTCCTGTACCTTCTCCTGCTCTACCTGAGTGTTGCTGTGTCAATGAAGGTGACACCTGAGCTCAGTAAATACCTCCTGGTTTCATTCTGTGGTGGGCCTAGATGATCCCCAACCCTGGATGGAGCAAGTTCCCATTGCCATTTCTCTCTGCTGTAATCCACCTCAAAATAGAATGAGACTCTCCTTCAGTAAGACTATCCAAAACAGATTATTGTTTGCCCTTTCAGGAAGACAAGTAACTTCTCTTTGCCATGTTAGTAGCCCCTCTCCCCTCTCCTGGTCCAGAAGATTGATGGTAGGTTTGACATGCAAGCTCCTGGGAGAGAGTGTTCCCCATATGAGTAGCTTTTGCTTTGCCATTTGCTCAGGGCAGAGTGGAGAAAAGCTGGTTACAGGCAATGCCAAGCTGTGCTGGCATAGTCCCCAAAGAGGCAACAGGAGGTGGATCAGCCAAGGCTGACAGTCCTGCTGCCTACTGCTCTGACTCTTCCATATGACATCTGTGCCACACCAGGTCTGCAAAATACCTCCAAGTTCAAAACATGGCATCCAAGCCCACATGGCCTGGCCATACTACTGCACAGTGTGTTTGGACAAACTGAGGTCCTGAACAAGAGCAATAGACTATGACAGGTCAGCAGAGATTCCCACCATCCCTGTCAATATCTGTGGGTGACAATTCATCATTCTCAGCTGCAGCTCAGTAACAAATGCACTAGCCAAGGTTCAACTGATGAATACTGAAAGGACAAGGGAAAACTTCTGAGCTAGAAGGTACTTCATGAATTTAAAATAAGCAACAACTACTCTTCTGCTTTGCTACTGCAACTGCATTTATTTTCCTGAAACTGCATGCATATATTTCTGACTGAAATGTGGTTCTCAGCCTGGGACATGGCTGTAGAGCAGGAGTCCTTTGCCTTGGTCAGAGCTAATGAGGTTGAGCACTGCAAGATTTCGGGCACCAAGAAGGGCTAGTGGGGGATGCTTCCTAGTCAGCGATGCTAGATCTGCTTTATAAGAAAGTGATTGTATCTTGACAGCAAACCAAAGAAAAGATAAAAACCCTAGAAAGGAGACAGAAAAAGCATTAACTATATCCAAGATATATGTTGCTCACCTAGTCTCAGCCTGCCCTTGCCCACTGCTTTCAGCCCTTCATGGGACACGTCTCACAAAAAGCCCCTGCTGTCATCCTCAGACCACTCATCCATGCTGGAAGTGGCAAAACATGTCCAAGCAAAGGGGATGTTTGCCTGCAGGATCACCTTTCAGAAAGCACCTGCCTGCTGTCCTGGGGTACAGGGAAGCTTGTGGCAGAGAGGAGCAGCCCCAGACTCATCACCAGTGCTCTCTGCTTCCTTCTGAACAGTCATGAATCTCACTGGTGTCTGCACAAAAATAATATGATCAATCACATGACTTCAGGCACTGACAATTCAAACCTCCTCCACAAAACCCATTTTCTATGAGGTCTTTTATTTTCAGACAGCCTCAGTATGGATTGCGATAGACAAGGCAAGGGGAAACCAGTCACTTCTCAGATACTCTCTCGCTTGGAGTTTCCTCAGTTCTGTAACAACACCAGGTTGTTAAAATTCCTAGACATATGAGGCAAAACCCAAGTAGGATACTCATAGGATTTGCACTTTTGTGAAAAAGAGACTGTCACAGGGACTTGAGCTGAAATATAAAGGAGATGGCACATGTGGGGCATCCAGGAACACAGATCTTTCTTTGAATCTATGGAAGGAAAAGGAAGGCAAGAATGGACAGGTGACATGGCCACCGAGCTGACTGTCGGAGGTCCATAGTGAAGGACAAGCAGAGACAAGACAGCAGAGACAAGAGAGCATATATTACGCAAAGTCCAGAAGAAATTACCTCCTTCAGGATCTTTTCAATAATTTAAACCAGGAACAAACACAAACCCCAGTTCAGCAATTGTTGTCATAGAGCTTCTGTGGTTTTCATCTAGCAGTAGATACCACACAATATTGCAGAAGAACAAACTGACCCTCCCTGTAGATATGGGCAGGCTATTCACCATTTCTCTGACTTCACTTTCTCCATCTTGACAGTCGTAATAGCAGGTACTTTATCAAGCCTTTCCTAAAAGTTATTTATTGGTAAAGCTCTTGAAGAGCAATATATGATGGCTATCTTGCTCCATTTTTGCCAGGAAGCAATAGGAATTGTCGATTTTCAAGTTAAAGTTTCATCAATGTTTAGGTTCTGTGAGAGTTAAATATTATCCTAAATTGAACCAACAGCTAAGCAAACAGATGATAAGCTTTTAGTGAACTCAGGAGTATTGTAGAAATAAATCTTCTCATGTACGTTGTCTACAGGTGTGCAGTGTTTATTCTCCTCCATGAAGTTGTAACTGAACTTTGCAGTTGGCTCCACAGTGATTCAGTGGCTCATAAGATTTTGTCAGGGGTTCCAGTTTGGCTCTTCTTCGGATCCACAAAGGGCAAATAGGTCTATGGAAAAACTACCTCGAGCTGTCTACCTTTTCGCTAGTTCTATTAGCAGCCAAAATCTGGATCATGCTTAACTTACAAAGTCCAGTGACAATCATGCCTGACCCACCTCTATTATGAACAAAGCCTGAATAACTTCTACCATTAAAAGAAGAATCTTTTCCTTCTATGTCTTTGATACTTCCCAGATATTTTCATTAGAGAGGAATTAAGAAAGAAGAAAAACTCTTCACACTAGCTCCAAGGAGAGCCTTGGGGTCTTATACAACACTTTGAGACTCAAGATCATTTCCAAGTGCCTTCTGAACATACAAAGAATTGAAAATACATCACAAGGTGACAGAACTTATCCATCCCTCTCAAATACTGCCCTCCACCTGCACTCAGCCTCACTAATGTGCATGTATGGAGGTCTCATCTGTTGTGCACACCCAGGAGACACAGACAGTGCTGGGATACTGCTTACAGTATATCAAAATCATTTTTCCACACTGAAAAGGGAATTGCTTGTTTCTCAATATGAGTAAAAGCATAACAGCTCAAACACTATGGAGTCAAAATACAGAAGCCAAGAATTAGTTTGCAGTCATCTAAAAATGCTGTTAAAAAACAGCTCTTCTGAGTATAAGAAATCTATTTGTCTCGTCTCTGAGGAAAACCTGTAGGCTAGACAAAAATAGCTTTCTGGTAAGTTCCTCTGTAAGCATAAAACCTACATGCCTCCTTCTTTCAGTTGCATCTTCCCTTCTCAGTATCAAGCTGGGCATTCAATTGGAAGATTCTGGCATGAATTTGCCAAGGAGAAGTATGAATCCAAGCTGGAGATTAATGCTGAGTACGTTTGGAGGAGGCTGTGCAGTTTACATCCTGTAGCTGGCATGCTGGACTGATGGGTGAAAATTTGGCCTCAGCATTCAGGCTCTTGCCTCAAAAGCAAAACCAATGCTCAGAAACTTTGAAGAGATTTCTGGTCTCCAGCCAGAAAAGGTCGTCATCGTAAAGAGATGGGAGAAGTAAGGAAAAACAAACAAAAGGGAGGGAACCTTGGAAAATCACATATTCTTTTTGCATTTCACACAGAGCAGGTTTCTTGTGGATTTCAACACCCAGCTGCTTCCAGGAACAGAACTGACATGCACGTGCCTGCAAAGCAAAACACAGCTGGAGAGCTAATTTTAGGCCTACCAGTCTTGGCAATGTCCCCTTAACAAATGAAGAATATATGATTTTCATGCATATGTACAAACACCAAATTCTTACAGTTAATTTACATGGTTGTTAATGCAGTTTGCTCCAGGTACCACCAGGTGTGCCTGTCTCCCTAAAGTATGTTACTTTTACCTGACTGGTAAGATTACCTCCTGCTATTCACAACGCAGTTCTTGTGTCTGAAAAATCCGGTAAAGAATCCCTCAAACAACAGCTATGCCTTAGCAGAATGGAAAAGCTTGGTTTCACAAGTACTTTCAGGTGAAATTACACTAACATTCATCCATCGTAAGGCTGCTGAGTGATTCAATTCTTTAATTAAAGGAAAAGTTGTCTTCCTCTTTCCTTCAAAGAAGAAAATGCCAACACATTTAAGGAAAGAAATAACAGGCAATATGTTTGTGCTTGGGACTGGATTTCAGAAAGAACAAGAGCAACAAGTTACAGCCAAGGTTTAGAAAGGCATTATCTTGGCACAATCAAAGAATCACAGAATCAGCTATGTTGGAAAAGACCTCTGAGAACATCAAGTCCAAGTAAGAAATGTTGTTAGTAAGAATTTCTGTTTCAGGTTCTGTTTGTACTACAGATTAGAGACTTCTTCGGTCCTAATTTAAAACCCAAGAGTGTTCTGGATTTTAAACATTTTACCTGATCCAACTAACACTGGAGATGCTTCCGAAGTTTCATGGTTTACTTGTAGTTGTCAAACTAACTTTCAGTTGGAGTTGGCCAAATCTTCCAGTACCTGGAACCACTAAGTTAGTACCAGGATTCAGAAGAAGAGGAAAACTTGTAAAAAACACCTGTTTATGCCTCTTTCCAATTTCGTGGTAGTTCTGACCCTGTCAATGCCCCCTTTCATTTTCCAGGAGGGGTACTCATTTTGGTTTTCATGATAACCCACTCTGAACTGGTGGCACAGGGACACAGCCTCAGGTACCGAAGGGCAGGTCCAGAGCACTCCGGCTACAACCTCCCTGCACTACTCTCTACTGAAGAATGACATTAAAACACTCTGTAGGTCTTGCACATGCAAACCCTCCTTCTCACATCACTGAGGTCCTCTCAAAGAGAGATCTTTCCAGTCCCTTACCCATGTATGCCACCAAAACAAAATTGAAGACTTTGTCTATTGCCACTCATGAATTCATCTAATGTGGGTGACACCCTGTGTTCACAATGGTATGGACAAAGGCAATGGATGCATCCACTTGTAGCTGAAACATGGAGCAAGTCCAATGATACACCTACAAGCTGTGATCAGGGACAATAAACATTACGCAGAAAAGATAATAGAGTGCCTTTTGTCTGCTGAACACAAATTAAACTAAGAAACAGATGAAGAAAGGATGGATTTCTGCCCTAAGTGATTCATCTGCATTTTGAGAAAATGGGTATAATCAAAATCTAGATGTGCAACTTCACTGTCTGCCCAGCTAGTTCAGGCTTGATCTAAACATATTTATCAGACGCTTCTGTAAACTGTTCTCAGACTGCTAGGTAGTAAGTTGCATGACACTAAAAGTAATTTCAAATATATCTTTCTTTCCCTTTTTATCTTCCTTAACACCAGAGGCATCCGTCCCATCACTTATGTGAGAAACAGACTGGATAATTTATGGAAACAAAAATAGCCTACTGAATTTAAATAAAATGCTTCAATATATGGCAATAATAATGAATGAAATAAATTCTGTCATCACATAGACACTGAGTTTTACACAAAAATGTACCCACACCCAGAGCAAATGAAAATATTAATTCCATATGAAACTGCCTTCTCAACAAATGAGATAAGAAGAGCAGACCCTTTTGACAGTCCATGTGTTAAAAGATTTCAGGATTAAGCAACCCCTTCATCCTTGTAAAATGCTATTTCCTAATTAATTTCTAATAGACAGGAGCATTTCACACAATAGCATGTCTTTATCTGGTAAAGCAATGCTTGGAACAGATGCATGCAGAGCAGTTGCATTTCAGCTTTGTTTCCAGCTAAACTAAAGGCAAAGAAAGTGAAATTATTTAATATTAATTTTCTGTATTTGTGGCCATTAATCCAGCAATTTGCCAGATGAAGAAAATATTGAAAAGTATCTCTTATTACTACTGTCTCCCCTGAGGTGCAATCTCCCAAACTTGATCCAGCTTGCAATAGACATGTTTCTTTTGAAAGGGAGTGCTAACACAGGTATGCATGCAAAACTTCTCTGCTAATCAGCTAGTCATAGACTATTCCTCAAATCAAGCAGATTTCAATATTTCATCCAGAAATCTGATTAGCAAACATTTACAGGTTTTTTTCATATAACATTTCAGGTCAGATCAAGATGATGTGTCATTCCTGTGTCGGTATGAACTGTTGATAGCAGAATGAAAACTTCACCAAAATGACCCATACCAGTTTAAAACAGAGGCCTTGTCCAAACTTCAAATAAAAAATTTAAATAAAAAATTTAAATATGCTGTCTGTTTGGGTGATTCTTCTTGACAGTTTAATCTAGAGTATTGGAAGATCATTTCTAAAACTAGAAGTGGGGCATACTAGGATCTGGCACCTATTTCACGCTACGGGATGCAGAGAAGGGTACTGGCAGAGCTCAGTAAAGAACGTATTTTTAAACTTGGGGAAAATGCTGAAAATAGCGTGAGGACACAGCTGAACTTTTTATTAATGAAAAAAGCTCTGTTCATTTGACTTCAATAGTTTCACTCAAAACTAAACAAATTCTGCTATATTTTTTGACTTGACTTTTTTTTTAAAAAAGAAGTACTTATTTTACAATAAAAATGGTGACTTCAAAATGAAAAAATAAACAATTGTATTTCTAAATATATAACAAATATATAGGTAGGAAACATTTCATTTTAAACAGATGAAATTAAAATTTTTGTGTCATTATTAGGAGTCAAAGGACTTCCTTTCCCTTCTCTGCTCTATCACTAATGCAGCATGTCAGTCCCTTCTGACAGACAGACAAAATCAGATGGAGACAGCCAAGAGCAGTGCTCTTACTTCAAACACATTTGCTCCAAATAATCACTCTGTTAGAGGCATTTCAAGGTACAGCTTGTTGCCAAATGAAGCTGCCACTGTTAATTGTGTCCTTACCCAAAAGCAATAATTTAAACTGTATAACTTTTCACAAATACAAATAAAACATGCACAGTAGTATTCTGACCAAATAACTTCCAGATTTTGCTAATGCTATGGTTTTGATGCCTGAGCTCCTCAGCTTTGACCTGTGCTTGGAGGAGCAGTAAGGCTCCACAAAGACACAGAAGAAGAGGTGAGAGATCAGTGGAACTGAGCTCTTTCAAAGCCAGAGCCAAGTGCTTCTTACGGTGGATGTATCCTCAGGCTCTTATGTGCATCAGACCATATTCTTACCCAAGAATTTGCTTTGGATCCCAACCAAAGCATCTGAACCACAGTTCGGCTCCTCAGGTTTTATTAGATGAAATTAAAGGACTCCATATACCCAAAGCAGAGCTTCAAATGTGAGCTGAGCATAAGCCTGCACTATGGATGGAATCACAGTGTCAGAGGTAAGCATCACCCATGTATTTGCACAGATGGGTTATTAACTTCAAGAAGCTAATTATGTCAATTTAAATGTCAACATTGTTAATGATGTCACTGCCTGTTATTTTAACAGAAGCATCCAGCTTCTACGACTTGGGAATTTGGGGCTGCATGTCTCTCATTTTGTCTTTGGTCCTAGATGACAGACAAGCCATCTTCAGCTGCTAAAATTTCTAATTTCCACTTCTGACTTTGGCATCGTTACATGAGACACTTAAATTTATTTCTATATCTATTTGCCAGCCCACTGGAAATCATCAGGTTAGAGGCAACACAAAATTAGTGTCAAATTAAACAAGGAAAGCCATACCATTTGTTTTGCTCCCTTCTCTGCTCATTCAATAAAGGAAGCCACACAGTTTATTATCTGCTGTAGTAGAGGATACCTGATTCCTGGACCTTGCTGCAGAAGGTACTTTGTCACCAGATAAAAGGGAAAATGTTGTTTTAGCTCACAGAAATTCCTAGTGAATTCTGGTCACATCAGGATGGATTTCTTTCCCAAATCAGTATTTTTTTAATGCGCATAATTTTTCCTTTTCTTGTGTTGTGGATCTACCCTTCTGTTTTTATAACCTGCAGGAAGCATATTTAAAAAATATTTATTAGCTTATTAAATTAAATTACCCTCACCCCTGCTGGACCAAGTTTTATAGAGTGCCCACAAAAATGAAAGAGCCTGTGCTATAGCAACAATTTGTAGTGATGGCAGAGAAAACTATTCCTTAATCTGTTTAATTAGCAACTGCAAATACTTCAGTTTACTAAATCAGAAACTATTGGCAAGAATTACTCTATCTGTTCAAGTTCTGTGGCTCAAGACTGGAAAAGTAAACAGTCTTCGGGAAGAGGGGCCAAAATGAATAAGTGTATTTGTTGCAAGCTCCTAGTAAAATAAACAGCAATGAAACAGTTAACAATATTGACTTGTAAATACCTGTAACTATGCTTTACATTTTAAAAGCCATTCAAGTAAATGAGACAATTTCACATTTCTATTACTGCTGTTTCTTGTCTGCCTGTGGACTCAATGAGTTTGGATAAAGAGAAATGTATCTCTTGAGACACCTACCACAATGTATGACAGGGATCAGCTTCTTGTATGATCAGCTGCCTCCAACCCCAAATACCCTCTATAAGGCAGCTTAGCTATCACATTGTGATAGCTAGTGAATTGAATGCTTCTGTCATATTAGCTGACTCAACCTTTAAGCACCTTTTTTTTTTTTAGTTCAGATGAGTCCAAGATACAAGAGCATATATATATATATATTTTTTTTTGTACTGCACTTGATTTTAAAATTAAAATTTATATGATGGAGAACATGAAAAAATATGCAGTAAGTCTAAGAAGAGGCCTTAAATCCTCAAGGTACTGTTCAATATTTTATATATAATATTTGTGTCTGTATATACACACATGAATATGAAATCAAAGTATTTCCACGAATCCAATACAACAGCAAGAGGAAAAGCAAATTTGTTAACACTGCAAATTTTGCACTCAGGTTTAGAATTCCCAAAGTGTCTTGAGAATGATTCCTGAATGCTGGACTTTTGTTGAGCTGATTACAAGCAGGCTCATCAGTTGCAAGATTAGAATTCATTTTAAAAATGCTTACATCTGAACTGTCTTAGAATTTGGAAGAAATAAGATGAAGGTGTATAAGTTGTATTTATTTCCAGCATTGAATCAGGAAAATCTGGGGGAGTTGCTTCTGGTGTTTTGCATTTAAATTTTATAAGTTCAAGTTTTCATGTTTTCCCTGCAGGCGTTCCTTAGTGCTCAGTAAATAAAGTCAGTTAAATAAAGTGTTTTGTGAACTTCTGAAAACTGAAATTTTGGGGCTTCAAAGGAAGACTTTCTTCTTTTCATTTTCCTCACCTTTTCTGTAACTGCATTTCAGTATTTAGCTGCTTTATAACCAAGTCTTAGATTACATTATTGATTTGAAAGTCCAACAGCTTCATAAAGAGCAGAAACAAAGCTCTGCATGAGAAATAAGGTATTTAATTTCATCCTCACCTTTACTCAACATTGCAGCCATAGGGGAAGTCAAAATATTATTTCACGCATCACCTGAGTTACAATAATTTAACATAAAACTTGTGACTGTGTGAGGGCACCAAAACAAGACATCTGTGTGTTGAGGACAGTCTGCCTTGCTCTGCTGTCCCACCAGCTGACCTGGCCAGGCTACTCTGCCAAGTTGCCCGCACAAAAAAGTTACAGTAGATCCACTGGTGTAAAATCTTATTCTGAACAAAACATCAGTAGAGAGAGTGCTAAACCATTAGGTGGCAGGTGCCCAGGCAGCTCAGTGTCCTGTGCCAGGACATAGGCCCTTGAGGAAGCCTTAGGACACCTGAGCAACTGTGGACATGAGGGCAAAAGCATCTGTGGGCACTGTTGGGGTAAAGGCCAAAGGGAAGAAAACAACTGCATGTATTTTGTGGTTATTCTTGATGCTTTCCTGCCTCCCTGCCCTTCTCCTTCTTACAAGTGGTTTGCTTGTGTGATGGGCAATAAGGGGGAGGTTTCCTTCAACTCCAAGGTCTGGAAGTTGGGTGCAGCTGGCACAGGAAGCGAAATTAAAGCTGACACCAGGCAGTCTAGTGTTACAGCCATCTGCATTCCTATTGATCTGAAGGCTTAGTCTGCATTCTGGCTTTATCAGCTGGTGGCATCATGACTGCCATCTCCTCTCTCTCATCCTCCTAACCTGGAAAACACTTCTGAGGGTGCTGAGAGACAGTTATCAAAGATCCACTGCCTAAGAAAAGAACAACATGCCTCAGAAGAAACAGCTGCCTGGCACCTTTGAAGAAAGTTTCATGACACTTTTTCTATTTAATTTAAAAAAAAATCCTCAATATATACATGATGTTTCACCTTGCAGATCATTTCAGAACTGCTTCTGACAGTGGTGGATTTTAATGAACCTCTTATCAAGACTCTGCCAGCTCAAGACAGACAATGTGTGTATGTATACGCATAGATCTCAGTCTTGTTAACATCAGAGAGTGAAAGGGATGGTGTGCAGGAAGATTTATTGCAGGGAATTATCCACATACACAAAACAAAGCAAAACAAGCCTGAATTGTTTGCATGAAATTTTTTGCTCCTGATCAGTTCATAAACTGGGAGTGCTGACCCAAGGAATAGGGTTGATGAAAGTGATCTGACCATATTTTGCTCCATTTGATTCAATTATTCTTCTTCTGTAGCTGTCACATACACAAAAAGGCTATCTCAAGGAATAAAATAAAATAAAATAAAATAAAATAAAATAAAATAAAATAAAATAAAATAAAATAAAATAAAATAAAATAAAATAAAATAAAAATCATTGTACCACTGAAAGAACAATGGAATAAAAACCAGATGACTATGTCAAAGTGGACCAAGAGAGGTTTTATTTTTCCTCATTGCTATTGCAGTTCTAAGGAAGCATAAACACACATATTGGGAGAGTTTATACAGCAGTATCATATTTATGTAAGACTAAAAACTGTTCTTTACATCTTCATATGGTACATTGAGGCAAAAAGATACCCTGTTGAATTTATCAAAATACCTCATACACTCCTAAGAGATAAAACAGGAGCAGGCTCTTAAAATTGTGCTCTCATCCACAGCTTCTTACCAGGGGCTCAAAGTGAAGCTGTAATTAAGCTCAAAATTCTAGTGCTGCTCCGATCGTGAGCATTTAACATTTAAATTCTGAACCACAGAACTAGACTGTGATGCTATTGAGGCTGGCATTTCACAGCAGAAGACATGGAACCACAGTTGTCATGCTGTTATTACTCCTGATACTACTTCTTATAAAGGAGAATTGCTTAGAAAAAAAGGTAAACCCCAGACATTTTCTGTGAATCTCACTACTGGTGGGTGGGTTCAGATAACACCGAAAACCAAACAGTCTGTAGATCAGTGAGGTTTTAACTAGACAAATGTAAGCTCGTTAGCTCAATACTAATATTTATGACAGGTTTAATCCAGTAAACAGATAAATTGGTATAAGCGCGAAAAGACCACACAACTGCACGTAGGCAATAAAGACCACACACGTACCTTTTTTCAGACTTAGGACATTAAGAAAATAAGGATGTGCCAAAAAAAATTTAGACTATTGGGCTGAACAAATAAATAGTGGTCATTAGAGCTGAATAATGGACCACGAATCCAAACAAATAGTCAAAATTACCAGGCAAAAGCTTCCACAGTTTATTTTAGCATTACTTTAATGTCACTTTTGTGCTAACATAATGGGTGAAATAGTAAGTCCTTTCCAGTCTATAGAAGGTTTTGTCATTGATTTCTGTGGGGCAAGAATTTGACCCTGTGATTTATAGCATACAAAATCTGCAGCAGCTCTTCATATACACGTGAATCTACTCCAAAGTTGAATAAATACAACCCAAGTAATAAAACACAAGAAGCACAACTGAAAAAGATAAGTCTGTATTAAATATACAAACTCCAAGAAAAAAGGTCTGGCTTTAAGCATAATTTGAATAATTGTGGGAGACCCATGGAGGCATTGGAAAGTGTGGATTCTTCTTTCTAAACCTTTCTGCTAGAAATACAGTTAAATTTTGCTGACATTAAAGCTACTCACTAGTTTGAACAGCAGAAGTTTACTTTGGAAATCAAGACAAAGCATTCTTCTAAATTTCACATTGTAGCAAAATGGTTTTAAACCTCCCTGAACTCTGTGGGTTTAGTGAGAGATAAATGAGAAACGCAAATCAATTACCAGAGAGTTTAAAATCTGTTCCTGTGCCTATACAGAGACCTTCTCCAAGGGTAAATAAATGCGGAGGAAAAAAAGTTGCAACAGTACTATGTCTTACTACTCAGGCAGTCATGTTAGATAATTCCAATGGTAATTTCTGGATTCATCATTTACACATAGCACAGACAGTGATATACTAGAATATATAAAATCCTACTGTTATTGCACTATTCCGCATCTCTAATTAAAACTTATCTGCCTAAAGTGCTCCAACATTATTGGATCCATGTAAGTGAGGAACTTGATATTTGCATAGAGCTTTGTACATTGAAAAAGCTTTGCAAACAATAACGAAGTAAGCCTCACAAATACCGTGTGCAGTAAGCAGAGAAGTCAGGAATCCCACATTTACAGGTAAGGAAAGAGAAGCAAGCACATGGTTATGGCCACAAAAATATTCATAAAAGATGACAGAAGTTGCAGATCCAAAACACAGTATAATTCACACTAATTGTCCATCAGTCCTCTGAGCAGAAAACTGTCACACTACAGCACAACACTGCGTATTTTACTCAGATGTGCAAAGGGGAAGAGGAGGGGCATGCTAAAACCCTGTGTGATTTAGATGACCACATACAACAGCAATAATTACTTTTTGGTGTAGCACCTGCCCCAGTCATATTATGCCAAATCAAGGTCTATTTTTTTTTTTAATTAACTTGTGATTTTTGAAACTTCACCTTTGGGTTAAGCTAAGCCAAACCTGGTACCTAGCCATGTTTTCAGGGCTGGTTATCAGCTCTTTCTCACGTGAACTCAGATCCCTTGAATTCTCAGGAAGGGTATTAAAAAACAAGATGCGTAAGAACCTTGATAGACTTCAAAGACAACTTTCCTAATAAAAACCACATTTTAAAACTATCCTTAAATTATCTGCTAATCATCAAACTCTGTGAAGTGAAAAGGAGAAAATTTACTTTCCTAATGAAATAACATTAACTTTCCCTATCCAAGTATCAATAATTTGCTCTTAGGTAATTCCTTCCACAGCATTTCCAGCTCTCATTATGTGATTATGTATTGCAAGGTATTTGTGTCTTTGCTTGGGTTTTAATAGATTCTTACTAATTTACCCTTCCATGAGAATGGAAAATTCTCATTTTCCAAAATGGTTGCCACTTCCTGAAATGGCCAGTGGGGCAGAAAACCTGAGCTGGCCTTGCTGTCTAAACCTCTTTGCCCTCACAACTGTTGTAAAGAGAAGCGACACTGTCCTTTGGAAAGAGCATTTATAATTCATTCTGCAATAGTGCCTGGAGGGACCCTTAGCAGATAGGGCTCAGGTTATAAATGGCACTCTATGTCCATGTAACCAAGATCTGCTTAGCAAATAAACATATGGTTAAATACAACAGAGGAACAAAATAGGTGGTAACAACACAAACTTTTGGCTCCCCAGTGTGCTCACTCATACCAGCCACCTAAGCCCGCTCACTTTGCGGAGTTTCTAGCGCTCCAGGAAGGAGGGAAGAGGGCTTCAGTATGAAAGACTGACACGAGGAAAGGCCAGGAGCCTCTGAAGATTCTTATTTGGAGTTCCTTCTGGCCCAAAACTCCAGGTGGGGTCTTCATTAGAAACCTTCATTGAGGAGGAAAGTTAATGATAAAAGTGATATAATCCAGCATAGTGGGCCAAGCAGCTTGCACTTGGGCTGCAATGGGAACAGGAAAATAACCCTAGAAGCATGCAGGAGAGTTTGGCTTCTGTTTTTTAAACATGAAGGATGCCTGGAGCAGAAAAACAGCAGCTCCTTGAGCACTACGGACCAAGAGAGGCAATGATGAGAAAATGAAGGCTGCTGTGTGTGTGCACATACACATCTGAGAGTACTTAACGTGAATTATTGGCACCCTACCCAGAAAAACTGATCCCGAAAGGGATCACAGGTGTTTCAGTTCACTGATACCTCAAAGTGACCACCTCACATAATTAACGACCTTTGGTTAAGCAACTCGGTGCCAATATTAAAGTCAAAGAGGCCATTTGCCCCATCTGAGTCTAACAGGACAGCTGCTCTGTACCCTGTCTCCGGGATGGCTGGGAAGCCTGTGTGAAATTTCATCTCTGTCCAGTTAACACCCATTTATCCTTATGCCAGCACTGTCCTTTAACTCTTATTCCTGCTGCTGAGCCCTGTATCTTTATAGACAAGAAGCAGCATTAAATTTTCTTTTCTTAGATTGAATTAGCCCACCTCTTCTAATCTCCTCCTGGGACATAAACTCCCTGTTTCCCAGTTGCCCAAGTAGCCTGTCTCTGCTCCAGTCTGAGTTCAGTTTTTGCCAGTGGAGATGACCAGAACCAGGTAAAGCCTTCTAAAGGAGAGCTCGGTGGACTAATACTTCCCTTTTCTCCCTCTTTGCTCAAAATCATCTGTCAGATACATCTTTGCACTTTTTGCCTGTTCTTTTTTTCCTGGTCGCATCCCTTCAGAGGTTCACAGACATTCTGCGATTGACTAATAGGCCAGTCTTGTCTTTCTCCTTCTCTGTCATTTACAGTTGATGGATTCCAGTTTTAACATAAATTCTTATTAGCTCCTAAGTGATTGCCCATGCCATTACATTCTATCGCTCAGTTCTTCAAGATCTCATCTCATCTAGCTGAAGGATATTCCATTAATCCCTTGCATTAAGAATGCATCCCAGATTTATCATTGGTAAAGGAAGAATACTTCAAGTTATGAGATGATTATACACACAGGTGCCTGGCTTTAAAAAAAAAAAACAAAAACAAAAGCAAAGGGGAGGTCATAAGAAAGGTGAAAAAGATCATTCAACTACCTATTTTAAGCCTTGTAACATAAGGCTGCCTGTACCTGCTCCTATTTTTTATAGTGTTTGGTGACACTGCTTCCCTCTCAAGAATCTGAATCCCTTCATTATGTTCAACAAATGATTCTCACATCAGTTCTGAGAGATCTTTCCATCATCCTTTCTGATCATCCCTTCCATGTCCCTCATCTGCGGAGAAAAGAGAGGCAGAGAGTTTTTAAACGTTCTGGCCAAGGTTTCCCGAACAACTCTAGGCAAAGGATGCTAATATATGAAGACTTTCCTTTCTCTGGAGAGACCTTTATTCCAGATTTGGTCCACTGAGGGCTGACCTGCTCCCCCCTGTCTCTTCACCCAACCTCTATTCAGTTTTGACTCTCAATTAATCATGAGAGATACCTGGGCTATAAAGAATCAATGAGAAACAAATTGCCAAGTGTCCTTCAGCATGGTGGGGGAGGAGGATGTGAATATTGTGGCATATTCAAAGGAACAGCTTGAAAGCAGCTGGAGAGCTTTGCAAAAAAAACCCCATACACCGCACACATACAGAGCAGCTGCATAGAGGGTGCCATGCACAATATTAATTATAAGCATGTTATGGAAGATAATATTCAACGTTTCCAGTGCAAAGTATTCAGGACAGGAGCAGCCAGTGACACTGTTTCACACTCCCCTACGCACCTGCACTAGGACTTGATTTAACATTATAATATGCCAAGTCTGTCAAGCTGTGACAATTTGTATGAGTGAGATTTGGGGTCTCTGACTGAAATACACATTGCAAAAAACCCCAACCCCTTCATCACAAGCCTGCCTGATTTCTAATGCTGCCCTGAAAGATGAATAATAAAGAGTAAGGGAGTGTCCCTAAAACAAATCAAACTTGGCAGGGCTAACTTTGCTTGTGAAATTAATTTTTAGCATCTTCTCTCTAGCGGCCCTGCCTCAGCTGTCTCCCTCTGTGCACAGTTAATGATCTTGTTGAGCAGATAACCAATCTCTGGTTGATTTACAAGTCTTTTTATTGTCTGAACTGTCTATAATTTTTTAAATAGAGTTTCAGTTGATATTGCACTAAAACAAGGTTCATTTTACATATTTAATGGAAAAAGTGAAAACAAGACAATAAAGACACCAAAGGACCAATTTGCCAAACTGTTCCACTCAGTCTGAAATATCTTACATGCCAAATATCTGCAAGGGAAATGCACAGGTTCTCTATACTAAGCCTTAAGCTCAACAAAAAAAAGAAAACCTAATAGCATGTTTAACACCTATTTTGTGTTGTGAATTGTTGATATGTTTTCCCCCTTATTATCACAAACTACATTAGAAGGATTTGTTCCATTTGTTTCTAAGAAAACAGCCATATATGCATATCTTAGCAGGGTAGTGTGAAGATTTTAATTGTGCTCTGCTCCGAGAGCACTACCTGAGGGGAGCACAAAGTGTCGATATTTGAACGAATCTTCCTGAACTGATGTAACTCAACACAATATACACCACGCCAGGGAAGCAAGCACTGGGAGCTAGATATTTTAAAGTGATTGATTATGCACTGTGCAAGCACAAATGAAGTCAGTGCATAGGGAGTGCCTGTATTCTCAGGCACGGTTAAGTCAGGGTTTCTGCTAGCATAAAGTAAAACACACAGGAGCTCAAGGAAATGCTTGGTTATTTGTTATAAACCCCAGTATAATGCACCTGAAAAAGTGTTACTAAGAAAATAAGACATGTTGGCTCCTGATTCTTCATCGTCCTCCCCTTGGACAGAAGTGGCCCCAGAGATGAGAGGCCACACGAGGCATAGCCCCGAGTCACTGTCAGCCTGCAGGACCAGAGCCAGCACTTGCCATCCAGGCAAGGCACATGCGCTTTCAGGGGATGTGGGGCTCACCCATGCACGCTGTCCCAGTCCCACCCAGGCTCTCTGTTGTATCTTCAATAGGAGTAACACAAGACACTGTACACAAAACATGCCGGACACTAGGCAAGCATCTAGGACCAGTTTCTGATCATAAGAGCACAACCAGGGTTGCAGTGCTGAAAGCAAGCTGGTAAGACTTCCTAGACATTGTTCTTGGAGCCAGCTTTTTTCTCCCTGTCACCTCTGCATTTTTTAAGCCACTGTACACTGCTGTTGCCTTATGGTGATTTTTTTTCACTGCCAGCAGTCTTTTGCATACTAGCAGCCATTAATCCACTGTATCAGCCAGCTTAATTGGGGTAAGCCATTCTGATTTCCAGCCTCTGTCCTCTGCTCCTTTTCCCCTCTCCCAACCCACAATGTTTAAGGGATGTACCAAATCTATAGTGTTTCTACATCTGAATGGATCATATAATAGGTATTTGGTCAGATCTGGTTAATTGGGGGACTTGAGGTTTAGTGGTTAGGAATGGGCCTAATCGAGGATAGAGGAGGAAGGAGGGGAGGCAAGTAGGGGGGCTTCTTTTTTTATGAAAATGCGGACCTCCCTACAGTAATTCCCCTTCAGCTGCTGCCTCACAGATGGACCTTTTAATTGAATTTTCTTACAGGCCTGAGGGAGGGAGTTCATTTCAGGTCAGGTGAGGCAAGTGAAGTGAATCTAATAGCTCTAGCTTCTTTTCATTGGGAGCAGAAGGAAGTGTGTTGTTTTGTTTTTTCCCCTCTCCCTCCCCCCACCACCCACCCCCCCTTTCAGCTCAGCTAAAAAGTTTCAATTAAAAATTGTAACACACACATGGTGATTTCCAAGGATTTGTTGTTTTCATTTTCCCACAAGTGGCAGCAAGGTCAGCAGTGGGAGAGATCTGAAGCAGTTTGCATCCTGTTCTGGTTTTGTTCCCCACACAAGGAGGAATGCAGTATGTACAGCATTCACAAAAATGGCACGAAAGCATCATCTTAACTTGTACTGGCAAACCTAGGAAACATCTTCCAGATCTAGAAACCTGTTGTGACTGATCTACCAAATTACACATCCCTGCGGCACCTTTTTTAATGCTATGATACTGTTCAGGCAGAGTCGTCCCTGCCTCAATGGGTTTGTTTTTAAACTAGTGAAAATTAAGAGGGAGCCATCCCAAATGAAGCACTCTTGAGCACAACTTGCAATGTCTGTATTGGATAAGAAAGGCTGGGCTTAAATCTCAAGTCTTGCGAAGGACCAAAAAGTCCTTCTGAAATTGACTTTCCTCTTGCAAAGATTTCCAGAATCAAATAAACCAGGCTAGCAAAAGGACATTTATTCTGGCATAGTGTGTCTATGTTAGGGTTTTTTCACAGAGCAATGTCACAGAATTTTCTAGTGTGGGCTTGAAGAAGAGAAGGTTGCATGGAGACCTCATAGCAACCTTATAGTATCTGAAGAGGGCCTACAGGGAAGCTGGAGAAGGACTCTTTGTCAGGAATTGTAGTGATAGAACAGGGAGTAACGGGTGAAAATTGAAAGAGGGGAAATATAGGTTAGATATTAGGAAGAAATTTTTTGCTGTGAGGGTGGTAAGACACTGTAAGGTTGGAGTTGCCCCAGTCCTGGCAATGTTTAAGGCCAGGTTGGATAAGGCCTTGGGCAGTGTGGTCTAGTGGGAGGTGTTTCTGCCCATGGCAGGGGGGGTTGAGACTAGATGATCTTTAAGGGTTACTCCAACCCCTTAACATTCTATCATTCTACAATACTATCATTCCATGAAAACAGAGTACTAGGGCCACAACCATACAAACTCAAAGATTGACAAGGTTACTTCATGGCTTCATCTCATTTCTGATGAATTGCTTTGACCACAATTTATAACTAAAACTAACTCATATATTCTGTGTCAAGATTCATATGTTTCAATATTTCACATATTGCAATGATACTTCATTTCCAAATGCAACTTCATTTAATTTTAAATTTCCAAATGCTAAAGCTGCTATGAAATGATTTTGAAACTTTTTGAGGAGGAAGAGGAAAGGGAAGATCTTACTTGGCATAGGTCTACTTGCAATATCAAATAGCAAATGTCTGTATCTGTGTAATGCAAATAGCAAATGCGTGTATCTGTGTAAAGCAAATAGCAAATGTCTGTATCTATGTAAATTTAAGCTAAACCATGGGGTAAAGAAGCTCCTTTTGCACTTGGGTCTTTCGTCTTAAACTATTCTGGGTGTTGTAAGACAAGGGCACCTAGCATTTGGCTTCCCCGCTGGCATTTCCAGCATCATCTCATTCACATGCTGCTTTATTTTATTTTTTTCTAAACCTAGCAATGTACAAAAGAGCAGCTTGGCCAGTGGGGCCTGGGCACAGATTATATTCGGGGAGAAGGTTCAACAGAAGCCTTGGGTCTTCCTTATTACTGTTTCCTTTATACCGCCCCATTTAGAGTCCCCAAGTGGAAACAAAGGTAGCAAGCCATTGCATCCCTGCTGCCAGGAAAAAGGAGGGGTGGTTTAATCAACCATCCGAGTAGCACTGTAGCAGAAGGGGCAAAAAAGCGCACATTTAGGACCAGATGCTTCTCCTTTAGATGAAAGGATGATTAAAGCACTGGTGCTGAAAACTGCGGCAATCCCCGCGTTATAAATACAGCAGTGCATGTCTGACCCTGCCCTTTAAAAAGCTCAGAGCAGATTCTGTGGCTGTGGCAAGGGTATACAGAGGTGAGAGGGGAAAAAAACAGCAGTGGATAACATTCAACTAAAAAGCTCAGCCCGCCCAGGAGAACGTAAATGCTGTATTTGCTCCTCTAAGGAAACTGGCTTTAGTTTCAGAGCATACCATAGGTGCCCTTAAACTTTTCTAACCAGAAAGAAAGGGCACTGATTAAATCCCTGTGTGGGATTGACTATGGGTAACATATTTGTATTTGTCTTGAGACACTCACATTTCCATGCATAACCAGAAAGATTTCTTTCAAATGCGAGGAAGAATTCTGAAAAAAACACTGCCCATTACAAACAATCAGCCGAATGTTATAGGACAGCTGCTTCTGCAGTGTAAAACACATGCAGGACACAATGTTGGGAAGCTATCACAGTTCTTGCTACAGGAGAGGAGTTTTGTCTATAGCACCTCTTTGGCACCTATAGCAGTATGAAGAAAGCTTTAATATACTGCATTAGAAATGCCTGCTGGACAAACATCACATATATCCATTCTCTAATAAAACATTATTTTGAGGCATTATATTTTTAACTTTATATATCAAAAGGGTTTTTACTGCCTGGACAGCTTTAAAAAAAAAAAAAAGACTGATTGACTGTTAAGATAGCATTTCAGTCTTAAAGGAAACAAAACACAAGCTCAATTTTCCGTATTGTTCCCCCTATTGTGAAGCATCCATGCCTATAAAACTGCCTGGTACTGATAGAAAGGATTAAGTCTTTATGCACAAGACATTTCACATCTTACTGGATCCTGAAACAATTATGATATCCAAGTTTCAAGCAAAGGACTGTAGGAGCAGTTTCTCAAAACCAGAGAGAGTTCATAGAAACAAAACAGAAGGCAGAGCTGTTTCCAGGCACAGTAATCCAGACATAAATGAGAGCACATAATGTGACATGCACTTCACCTTTCGGAGACTAACATACCAGTCTGCTCAGTCCAGAAACTCTAAATGCTTCTGTCAAGTGAATTTCTCATAATAAACTTCTAGAGATGCAAAGAACTAATTATAGGAAACACCTAATAACAGAAAGCATAAGCTTTAAAATTACTAATAGATAAAAGACAGGGAGCTAGGAGATGGAATCTTTTGCATTGGGCATTTATTTTCTTTTAAAATTTCAGTGTGCTGGGATGAGAAAAATGGGTACAGTTTCCCTTTACATGACAGGAACAATAATTGAGTAGGATTATATGTCATCCATGAAAATACTATATTTATGCCTCATTGTAATCCATTCATTGGTTTATGGATCCGAAGTCCCACGGGTAGTGTCACAAATCCACATAATGTCCCCGAGTAGTGGATTTTGCATTTGGATCTGTGATGTAGCTGGCGGACACAGAAATGACATGTAGCCAGACAGCTCCCAGGAGAGCCCACAGATGGGCATGCCAAGCACCGCAGTCGGTCCACAGCTCAGGTGGGAAACACAACCTTTGGCTCCCCAGGCTGCCAGCTTCAGAGAGGTACTCTGACATACAGACCATAATCTCCCCAGTTGTCAGAGATTTTACACATCTACCACTTACAGGCTTCAAAGATGACTATGATATATCTCCTATGTCATATGGAGCCATTTCTTCTTTTGCCAAAAGATGGCAGAAGCCCAACCCTAATTTTATCTATTGGACTACCTAGAGATATCACTACATCCAAATCTCACAAACCTGAGACCAGTCATTAATTCTTTCTTCAATCATTAGGAGCAGTCCTGAAGTAGCATAGTAATATGTTATAATTCCATGCAAGATTTCCTGTGTGGCTTTGTACCAGATCTATACTTCAACTTCCCCCTGGAAATTGAGGGGTTTGTTTTTTCCTGGCAATGCTTTTCTTAGTTAACCTTTCAGGTTGTACATTTCCTGAGACAAACACCATTTTTTATTTCATGTCTGCACCAGACTCAGCGAGGCTCCAGTCTTGGGTGAAGCTTTAAGGCAATATCATAACAGCAATGAAAAAAAAGTACTTTATAGCCACTGCTTATACAGATTACATATGTCTGCTGGTAGAGGGATGTGCACACTTTGGTAAAAAGCTTTCCTCATAAATCATTAATTAGGTATTTACAAAGATCTCAGCTGCCAAATGCTTGAAGCTTCTCAGTCTTTAATGAAGGCAGGAGGAGCAGTTAAAGAAGTTATCACGTTTCCTTAGATATGCATCTCAAACAATGGTACTGGATGTTGGTCCATTATTGAAAGTTACAGTAAAGTAAATTTAATCCAGTGTTATGCCTTGATTGTCAATATAAACACAGTCCTATGCTGCAGTTACGTCTGACTGTGAGCAGCCTAAAACCGTAAGTAATCCAACAATAACTATTATACTACAACTAAACAGAATCAAATGGAAAACAGCATCCCAGTGCGGTATCCTTCTGAAGTGTTTATGCCCAAAGTATATCTTCACACCAAAACCCCACCTCTTTTAACAGTTATATGACAATTCTCCTGTCACAGGCAGCAGTGTTTCTGTGAACCACCAGTGCTGGGCAGAAGCATGCAGGATCTACCTACTAGATCACTGCAGCCAAACTGGCAAAATGTATGGGTTACATGATGAGGCACTTTAACGGACTTTAAGTTCAAAATCAAATGGGTCAGTTCACACCAGAATTATTGAATGTAACATTATCGCAAAGCACATTAAAACTTGAGCAGCAATTATTCCAGCTGCTTGGGTATCACAACCAAGAAGGCTCTAGGACCAATCCAAAGTGTGGACCCAATCAGTGTCAGCAGTAAAGCAGGTAACCCTCTCCTGGCTGTCTTGTTTAACCCTTTCAGATATGATCTTTGCACACCATATTTGATACTTGAGGTATCAATTCTTTTCAGTGCTAGGAAAACGTGCAGAATAAAGCGGACACAGTGCTCTAATGAAAGAAGAGTCCACACTAAAAGTGACTCCCTAGTTGTGAGTGAAAAGACCGATGGGCAGGAAAAAAGGACCCGGAAGTCAAACAGCATCTCAGACTTAAATTTCCCTTTGCTTTACCTTTTCTTAAAATAAGATATTTTAAAAGATTTTATTATATACATAGATTGGCAATCCTGGAACATGTATTCCTAGTATACATATGGCTCCTATTACACCCTTCCATTTCACTTGGGCCACACAACAGTCTATTGGGCCACATCATCTATTTCAGCCACCACAAAACATGAAGAATAGAACCTTTCAAAAGGAGGTTTTTGAACTCAGCAACAGCTAGTGCTTCTGGAGCAGTATCGGTGAAACAAGGGTGCAGGTTCTTGTCTCAGAATGGTACTTTGGAGGAAGATCTCCATACTGCAAAATGTCCAGTTGCATCTGGCATGCCTCATGCACAGAGTACCTTCTTAAAGAACCAAGGACAATGTGAAGCAAGCCCATCCGAGGAGGAAGACTTTTTGGGAAGACACAGAAGTTTATTATTAGAATTGTATTACATGTTTTCTCCCAGTTACATCAGTGCTGCACCTGCTATGCAGATTAATAAAGGATAGCAGTCTCTCAGGTACCAACCCACGTTTCATAATGATTAAATCTACCCAGGAAAGGTACATCCACAAGTCTGTGGGTGACAGGATGCATCCATGAGTGCTGAGAAAGCTGGCAGACACCACAGCAAGGCCGCTCACAATCGTCTTTGAGAAGTCATGGAAATCAGGAGAGCTGCCTGAGGACTCAAAGAAAGCAAGTGTCACTCCAGTCCTCAAAAAGGGCAAGAAGGAGGACCCAGGGAACTATCAGCAAGTCATCCTCACCTCAATCCCTGGAAAGGTGATGGAGAACTTCATTCTGGAGGCCATCCCTACCCACATGGAAGACAAGAATGTGATCAGGAGTAGTCAGCATGGATGCACTAAGGGTAGGTCATGTTTGGCCAACCTGATTGCCTTCTACAACAAAACAACTACCTGGATGGATGGATGGATGGATGGATGGATGGATGGATGGATGGATGGATGGATGGATGGATGGATGGATGGAGAGCAGTGGATATTACCTACCTTGACTTCAACAAGGCTTTCAACACTGTCTCTCATGTAATCCTCACAGGTAAACTCAAGAAGTGTGGGTTGGATGACTAGACAGTGGAATGGATTGAAAACTGGCTAAGTAGCAGATCCCAGAGGGTTGTGATCAGAGTCTAGTTGGCAGCCTGTTACTCATGATGTCCCTCAGGGTTCTACACTGGGCCCAGTGTTCTTAACTAGTTCATCAGTCACCTGGATGAGGGGGCAGAGAGCCTCCTCAGCAAGTTCGCTGATGATACAAAACTGAGAGGAGTGGCTGTTACCTCAGAGGGCTGTGCAGCCCTTCAGAGACCTTGATAGGTTGGAGAGATGGATAACAAGGGAAAATGCAGGGTTCTGCACCTGAGAAGGTTTCTGATTTCTAGAGAGTTATCCTGAGCACTGGGAACAGAGGTGTGAATAGCTCACACACCTCTGGGGGGGTGTCCAAAGAAGGCACATGCTCACCCCCAATTTTCTCCCGGGTCCCATCTTATCTTTAGTATCTCCGCCCTGGACACCAAACCTTGTGTGTCCTCCCCACCAAGGCCTGGAGGCCTTCACTGACTGCTTAGATGGGTGCATCCATCAAGAAGCCAGCACTGCAAGGGTTAAAAAGTGGACATCTCCACCCAGAAGGCTGAACTGACTTCTTTGAAGCCATTAGTCTATTGTATAAATCCCTCCTAGTTCTGAGGATTACAGAATAAATACATTGTAATGTCTTCGTAGGAACCTGGTCCGTGGGGTCACCCTGACTTTAGTTTGTGCATTATGTCCCAAGTCACAAAAGTCGAAGCACATTAAATGCTTCACGAATGTGAAATGTCCAGAGTTTTAATCTCAGGGGCTTTGCAGCCCTGCAGTTTTTCTTGAATACACCTAAATCCACATTGCAGGCTGATTAGAGAGGAGTTGGTTTCAGCTGACACATTTGCACCAGGCAAATTCAGATAGTTTCAGATTTAGAGTAATAATTGCTCGGTGTGTGTTGAGGCAGGGCTTATTTAGCTTTATGTATTATAGCAGAGCACCTCCAATAAAGATATGTAATTTATGCAGAAAAAATTCTCTTCTATTAAAAGAAAATCTTTTAAAAAGTAGGTTGGTCTAATAAGACAATTACAGACCCTTCATAGCTGAATGACACCAAATAACTACACAGTTTCACTCCACTTGCCTCCAGGTGAGAAAGATATTAATGGAAATTACGAGCAAGGAGAATAACTTATAAACTTATCAGACTCCCTTCAAGGCTGTCACCTGACAAATCATCTTAAAGTAACTCTGCCCTCTTGGGTAAAAAAAAAAAAAAAAAGAAAGGACATCATCCTTTCACTCTCCACCCATTAATTTGGGCAGTGGAAGTAGAATTTCTTGTCTCTCTCTTACCCTCTGCTCTGCCTCATTCTGTTTCTATTTTCCTTTTCTTTTTGTAAGCTAGCAGAGCTTTGTGTTAACTTGCAAGTGCCTGACTTTTCTAGGTAAATTCTGTCTGATTTTATTTATTGCTAATGCAGTAACTAATGCATACTCTGCATTAGTTGTACTTTCCACTAGATATTTTGGTCAAGTTTTTTTGGGTTTGTTTGGTTGGTTGGTTTTGGTGGGGGTTTTTTTGTTTTGTTTTGGGGGTTATTTTGTATTTTATTTTTTTTGTTGTTGTTGTTTTTGTTGTTGTTTGGTTGTTGTTGGTTTTTCTACCAAGAGAATTTCCATTCCTGCCAGACGAATAGGCCTCAGTAGCACTTACCAAAGAATGAAGGAGAAAAAGAAATATAAGAGTTGCTGCCACTTAGTATTTGAAAGAGTTAATAACAACTGAAAAATACTGTCACTTTCACAGACACACAAACATATGCTACACTATTTGGCTGTTTGCTTTAGGGGTTGTGTTGCATTTGTTAATCTTTTTAATAAAAGTATTCATAAAATTATTGTGATTTTTAATTTTTTTTTTTAACTATCCCCTAGGGAATTATCTGCTGCACTCTGTCTCATAAATATAAACCTCTGACATTTTGGAAGAAACAAGCATATATTCCATTAAATTACATTTGAGGAAACACTTTAAAAGTTGAATTTCACTTTTCATTGTAATACCAGGGTGCTTCTTTACTCTTGCTGAAAACACATTTACATTAGGCAGTTTATAATTTTAAAGGAACTTCTTGAATTTATTGTCTATGGATTTGCTGTAGAAAAACAAGTATTTCTTCCCCAGCCAAAGCTTTGCAAAATTGCTTGGCAGTGGATATTATCAGCCACTCTGACATCTTGCTACAATAGCATTGAAACATAACCTTATCCCAGTGGGGATGGGAATGCGCTAAAGCCTCTCATCACCAGAAGGATTCCCCCTTCTTGCCCTGATAATGAGTTTCATTCCATCTAATCTCCGTCTCTCAAAGATCCTATGAAATAGCAACCTTGCTTGAAAAAAAAGGAGAAAATTATGTCTTTATATCCCATTTTTTGCACATCCAGTGGCACTGGCACAATGCCCCTGGTGCTGAGGCTGTACAAGCAGGCAATGGCAGCATACTCTTTCCAGGCAGCTGCTGTCTGGTGGCTGAAGGAAAGGCTTTGCAGGTTTTAACCAGGTCTCAGGGTGTATCTCCCCTTGCAAAATGATGGAGAAAAGCCCAAGCAAGTGCCCAGAACTGGAGGCAGTGCAGCCATATTGGTGAGTAGTCCCTCTGGGCACTTGGGCTTGACTTTGCTACTTTCTGGACCTCTGCTACCACCTTCACATGGCATTGTTCTGAGCTACATGCCATATATTTATACAGCTGCTGTGCAACATAGCTATGCTTTGTATTACCTTGAGCAATTCTCTTCAGTTATTTCTAAAACTGAGGTAAGGACCTTGCTGGGCTTCCAGAGGCGCTGTGAGCTTTCCTTAAGCATGGATAAGTGCCAAGGACTGCTCCCTGTGCTGAACAATAAGTACCCACCACACAGCTCACTGAGCTCCTACAGCTGCGGGACTAAGGAGTCAAGCAAAGAGCAAGATCACAAGCCTCTCACGCTGCAGTGATTTTATTTCAATCCAGCGCTCCATATCTCCTCTCCTCGCTACAGACAAGTCCATGTTTATTAAGGGACTCCATTAGTCTTCCCCCCTGCCTCCACCTAGCTGCAAAATGTTTTTTCCTCCAGGGCTATAGCAGCAGCTGGCACACTATTTCTTTCTGAGGTGTAGCCAAATAATGGCCTTTTGGAGGGGGATCTGTTTCATCTCTTTTCTCCATATGTTCCTCTCAATTGAGGGGCTTAATACACTCATTTTCACAGTAGCTATCTAAGTGTTTTTCCTTTCTTTTATGTCTATTACTGAAATGAATAAATGTGCACAAGACAATGAGGCACATGAGTCAGGTCAATATACTAGACCCTTCTTTCAGGAGTATTTTTCCAGGAGACCTGGAGAGAGGGAGGTTCATCTTGGCCAGAAGTTGATCCCTGTGTTTGGGGTATGGGGAGGTTAGTCATGTTTATATGAAACATGAGAACAGTCTTCCTCCAACAATACATGAGCACTTTTCCCAAATGGATGCAGCATACCTGGTCCAGAGGACAGCATTTGCCATAGTAAAACTACTTCATTTGGGGCTATTATTTTTCAACAAGATGGCCAAACAGCAAAGCAGATGTAGACAACTTGGCAAGCACTTAATGTGTAAACAGATAGATAGCTGGATAACGCTGGAAATACTGGGGCAAGAGCAAACAGTAATAAGTGAAGCCTGCAAAGGTGTACAGCTGTGCTGCCAAAGTCCTCCTGTTGCAGCCTGGCCTAGGAGACTTATTACAGCTGAACATGTTTCAGTATAACTGCATCCACACTAAGGGATTTAATCTGTTGAAAATATACATCACTGCATGTAAATTGCTATATACCTTTACTTAAAGCACAAAAACAAAGGAGTAAGCCAGGGAAGTAAGAAACCTGAAAGAAGACATGGAAAAGCAGGCAGGGGATAGCAAAACGTACACTGCATCCTCCTCTCAACTGCCACAAATGTTTTGCTTGGAATAGCACCCCAGCAACAATGAACAATTTGGAGGAGCATGGAGCAAATCAGCTCAGAAAAGCCATCTTCTACAATGGAATACAACAGAATGGCACAATGAGACACTTTGCCTGGGAATTTGGGAAAGTAAAATGCAGGTGACTGGGGAGTATCAGACCTCAGAAAAAGAAAAAGCTAATGACCAGGCACCAGAACTGGGGAAGCCTTGGGTGGAAGAGCTGTCACATGAGAGATTCACTGGTGTACAACTCATTCCCTTTTCCTTCCATAACACCAGTGACATGGTGTCTCTCCTTCGCTTGGACACTTATTTATACAACCATAGAAGCATCAAATCTTGAAGACACACACTGTTCTGTCAAATTCAGCTAAAATCATTAAGTGGGTTCAAAATTTAGACAGATGTATACCAGTAACACTATTTTCTAAGAAATTAAGGTAAATCAGAGCAATAAATTAAGAAAGGGCAGTGAAATAAAGAACAAGCAACTTGAATCTGATTTGATGAAATACATAAACTGTGGAGGTATTTGAGGAGGAGACTGACATGGGAACAGAGCAGATTTCAGAAGATAAATCTTTGAAGTGACATTTTACATGGAGGGAATGTGAAAGTTGAGGAGGCCAAAGAAGAGAATGAAGGCATCAATATGAAGAATTGCAGGACTCAGAGTGTCACTGTCCACAATGATGTGACCAAAATTCACAGAGTTAGAGTTTACTTCAGAGTAGGAGGAAGAAAGTGCTCACTGATCTGCCCAAAACTGCTGCAGCCTGTTCTGGCAAGACGTTAAGGTACTCACTGCCAAATGCCAGGTGTCCTGCTTTTCCTCTGCAGAACTAGGAATCACAGATCTTTATTTATGGACAGTACAAACAGATCACTTTAAATAGTCCAAACAAGGAAAAAGCCCCAATTCATGCCCCAGAGAACTTATAGCTTCAAGAGGGTACATAAGAATGCCCTTGAAAATATCTGAGGCATGCCAAGATGCATTTCTTACACCATTCAGAACTGACTTCACTGCTCAATTTGCACTCCCTGCAGCATGGCTTGTGAAGAGAAAACAAATGGCATATCAGACCACACAGAGAAGCAATATGGTTACCAGCGAAACATTTATTAGCTTAGGAAAAGAAACACAAAGGCTTCTTTTCAGAATTTCACCCTCTCCTTGCTATCCTCTCCTCTTCTACAGCATTTTCCTTGCCTGGGCTGTTATTTCACAGCTATCTGCTACACAAAGTTGTAGTTTATTTAAAGCTGCATTTTATAGTGAAATCCCACTCTCATTATTTAAAAGCAACTATCTTAATTCTCAAAAGCAAGACAATAAATGCATTCCCAGAACAGGCTCTAACAATACCACAGGTCTTGAATTTATTCTCATCAGCTGAGGTCACCTCATCACTCAGAAGAACTGTAACCAAGTGAAGACAAGGGGATGGGAAATATAGCCTTCCACACCAAGCAACAATAAATTCAATTTTCTCTGCAGTGCTATTACATATTTCCCCCCCATAGTTCATACTTTCCATTTATTTTCCCTTAGCTCCCACTGGCTGGGCTTTTAATGTTTCTTACACCAATGGTTCTCCAGACTTTTTTTTTTGCTTTCCAAACCTACCTGTTCTCTCTGTACCTTGTACTCTCTCATTTCATCCTGTCCACCTCATTCTCCCTCTTTCTTCCCCCCTCGCTCCAGCTGAGGCAGCTTTTTCTGTTCTTCTGGCACAGCATCACAGGGTGGAAGCTGAATAATAAACATGCATAACACAAAATCACTACTCAATCAGTGTACATGCTGTCAGTACACACACTGACTACTCATCTATTTCCAGAGATCCTGAAAGAGCTAAGGAGGTTTATGCTATTAATAAACTCTGGAAAGAGGGAGAATACCCATCGGAGGCCTTAAACAACTCCATAGTGCTGCAACCAACCATCAGCCCCTTCCAGCCTCCATGGCACTTCTAGGGTTTGCATAATTTTCCAGCTTGTCCGGGTTTCACATCCAAGAGAAAGCTCTTGACTCCTGCTCTCTTTTCGTGAATCAAGCAGCCTGGAAGGAGCCTTCACAAACAGCACACATAATGCCAAGGAGAGAGAAGAATAACCAAGGAGACAACTCACTGCATTGGCTCCTCCATTTCTCTGGCAAGACTCCCTGGCTTCACTCAGAATATGACTGACTTTGTTGCTTTCAACATTTTCTTCCATTTCGAAATATTTTACTCATTAGCAATCCTCCTTATGCTCAGAACAGGAGATAGCAATCAAGTTCTCCTCTTCCTAACTGCTAAATGCCTTGATGCTGGTTCCTGAAAATCTGCCCTTTTCACCATGCATATCTTTCCAGGATTTTTGCTCTTCTTGTTTCATCCTCCCTTTCTGGTGAATCTCACCTGCCCTCAGATGTTTGCATACTGTTTTCTAGGCTGATGATTCATACATATAGCCTTTTGCCACTATGATAGTCTGCCATCCTCAGCCCTGCCTCTATATCACACATCTTCCCGTCAGCTATCACTTACCTACTTCATTCCGCCCCTCCTGCTCCAGTTTCCTCCAAACTACTTTTTGGCTCACTCCTCTCTTTTTCTCCACAAAGCGTGCCTGTATCCCAAGCCCTGATGCTTCTTCAGTCTCATCATCTAAAAGCCACCCTCTGGATTTCATACTCACAAATGTGTCTCTCGTTTGGCCTTCCATTTTTTCTAGCTTGCTTCTGAAGCACCTTTGGGGCTCTTTCATATATACTGCCATATTTCAGTCCTGACTAGAGAACACTCCCAAAACGATTTCACTTGACCCTACTAAAATTACCTTCATCAAACCTCACTGCTCATTTCCCACGTGTAGTTTGAACAAACCTAAATATCTGATTTCTAAATTTAAACCTTTCTAGCGCAGATTTTCCTTCAATTCCTCGCTTAGTTATGCCTTCTGGCGTTCCTTCTACACCAGCTATTGGACAGGCAATCAGTGAAGTGCACTGTGCTTTGCAAGATCTCCAAATATGAGAAGTCTCCATGTTTGAGTTTTTCTTGAAGGCCTGCCTGTGTCGTGCTCCAATACATCAGTTGATTTGGTCCATGTAACCTGTCCCTACCAAGCCTTTCCTTAGCTCCCTCCTGGCATCTCCAGTCTCATTGTCTTGGCCCACAGATTGCTTGTTGCTGTGTCTAGTGAGGTAATGAACATCTGACCCCTTAAACACATTAATATCACCAGCACTTCTTGACAGAAGTTGCATAATGATGCCCTGCCCAACAAAACAAAGCCTACAGAAGGCAGAGGCACCTTCCCAAACCTACCACAAGCCAGACAGAAAAGCAATTTCTTACCACATTGAAAACTGAGCCTCCAAGAAAGATTACTCTATGGACATGACTAAAGACAGCAGAATCCCTTTGGGTGAGGACTAACTGCCAACCCAAGGGAGACAGTCACCATGCAGAGAGAACATCACACTGTGTCAGAAGTAATGCTAAAAAGCCAATCTCCTTTTTTTCTCTTCCAAGAAGTTTGCTGGAAGACACAGAAAAGATGAGGAAGAGATACGTGTTAGAGTGTTCGTGATGTTGGCTGGATGTAACTGTGGCAACTGAACTGCATGGCAATCCAAGGATACACAGCAAAAAGTGAGTCAGGATCTGCCAATCATTTATTGACTTTACCAGAAAAAAAAAGGCAAAGGACCCCCTCCCTTCCCTCCACAGCACTGTCTCATGTGAGTGCTCTTGTAAAACAAATCACACAGAAAAACAGGATTTGTAGGATCAGGCTGGCTTGTTTCCAAAACACATACTCGGTGAAGAAAGCTGCAAGAAAAAGAATAGGTACTGAGAAGAACATGGTAGATTACTGCCCTGAAAAATCAACAAAGCGACAATTTGATGGAAAAAAACCTGGTTAAGCTACTTAGGATAATTTATTGATATTATTTTTATAGCCATACTAAATAGATAAATATATCCTATTACAACTTAAATAAAACTAGGAATTGCAATCCTAGTTTTGATAATTTGTGAAGTTATCAACAAAAAACCAGTGCATCACAGTATAACTCACATGCTGACATCTCATTTCAAATATCAGAAAAAGTCCACATTATTGACTAATCATTTCTGAAATGCAGTTTCAAAAAAAAAAAAAAGCAGCATTTTTGCTCTACTGGAATGCAAAATAAATCTGCTTGAACTTCTCTTTTGACATATTTTTACAGATAGGTAACTAAACAACTAAGGGGCCTTCACATTTTATTGAAGAAAACACTTAGGCTGAGAGTTTGCTTTTTGCTTTTTAACAGCCAAGTTTCAGTAGAGCAGTAGTTTTTATAGACAATATCAAACCCTCCATAAACACAATGCTATCAAAGGAAGCAATAATAGATGTCATCTTACAGTTATGTGAACACTATCATTTTGGGGGTGGTACTAAAGCCCCTGAGATCCAGACAAAGACCTGAAAGGCATTTTAATCAGTGAACTGTTGATGGATAAGCCCCCTCTTCTCCCTTGGCACAATACTCAACACATTGCCTCTCTCATCTCCCTTCTGAGTTTGACTCTGCTCTTCTTATGGGAGCAGGATGACATCCAAGCTCTCTCCAACAGCAGAGCTGTTGTACCAGGACTTGCCTCCCCACTAGCTAATGTAAATCCTCTCTTTACCCAACTCCATGGCCTGGCTTCTTTCCAGTGCCCCACAGAGTCACTCCATTCCTCACTGCTACTCTGATGACTCACAGACATGTGAGCAAGCTGGTTATTTCAATACTCACCCTATCTCTCACAAGGAGGGCAATTAGATTAGTTTACTGCAGGCAAAATCAATAACAAGCATCTGGGGGGCAGACTAGCCATTGCTAATTAGAGCTTTTAGACATTATTCAAATAAAATGCATGAGGTTGATCAACCAAGGTGGAAAAAATCCATAATATTCCAAGTCTGCTCCTGGTTTGTCAACCAGGCTCATTTTGGAATTAGAAAGGGAACGAAATTCTGTAAGTAAAGGTAAGCTTTTCTAGACTGGGATAAATGCAGAGAGCGATGGTGTTTTTTATTCACAGGGAGATGAGCATTTCTGTGTCAGGTCAGGGGTACTTCTAGACATTTAACACAATTTGTGAAGTATTTGAGAGGGTTTTTTAATGAATTTCATAAAAATCAGAGCTGTATATTTTGAGTCTACTTATTCTTAATGAATTATTTTAGTTACAGCCATTTATTTTTAAAAGATGCATTTAAAAATTGTAGAATGATATATGAAATGAACCTGCTATAATTCCATGAAAACATTTTAGCAAATTAGCCATTTATTTATATTAATTTAAATAGTATTTATTTTTTAAAATCTGCTACTACATTTGGTATGTAAATGTCTGGTTTGATGCCTACTTCATGCAGTAATTTTCAGGCCATATAATGTATTACTTAATATCTTCAGGTTATATTGCAATTAGATAATATGTTCAAATATGAACAATACATTTTCAGAGTAGCTTTATTTGAGTACTCAACTATAGAATATTTTGCTTGAAAGGAGTTTCCTCTGTAGATTATCGGAATTCTCATTTCTGGAAAGGATTATTTCTCCATGCAATGAAGTATCTTTTTCTTAATATAGTGTTCTTAAGGAGTGATTTAAAGTACAGCAGGAAAATGAGCATAACATCTTAAATATGAACGTGAGATGAGCATGTCATCTATAATACACCTGAAAAATGTCTTTCTGAATCTCAACAATAATCACAAACTTTTAAAGACAGAAAGGTTGTCTTATTTTAGATGTCTAAATGTAATTATATCTTCTAAGTAGAATTATAGAAATTGCAAGCATGCACAAAAAAAGAGGGTTTTTTCCTACGGAGATAGAACATGGATTTATGTATTTATTTAATATTAGTCAGGGAAAATATAAAACAAGAAAACAAAACCCTTTGCAGGACCCAGCTACCCAATTCTAAGATTGTGCAATTTGGCAAAATCTGTCTAAATTAACCAAACAATTCAAATAAATTTTTCTTAAACTACCTGGATTCAGGCACATCCTTATAATATTTGAACTACAGTGTAGTTAATTTTAAAGTACAATTTCAAATGCTTCATTTAACCAGACTTTGATGATGAAGGAGTAAAAGAAAAGGAAGGAAGCCAGAGTACCACTTGAGTCGCTGTTCTCATTGAATTTAGATCCAAGCCTAGGGGCTGTTGTTCTGCCCTGGTTGGATTAGGGTTCAACAGCAACACATCTACTAATGTATCTTAAGTCTTGGTGTAAAAGAGCAGAGACAACCCTGTTGCACTGTCACCCTTGTGACTATTGGGAAAGCAAAACATTCCAGTAATATGAAGGAGCCTTAAAGGACCCAAAGCTAACACTGCTATGTATATCTTAAGTGTGAAAAAACAATGTATATCTTAAGTGTGAAAAAACAATCAGGCAGGCAACAAATTCCCTAATTCGCTACAATTCTTTGCCGTTTTGGGTAGGCAGAAGAGGATGGCTGCCAGTATGTAGGATGCCTGTCACTGTTAGCCTGAAAAATACACCGAAAAAAGGTTTTGTTTAAACTGAAGGTGGTTTTTCAGATCAGCCTCCGAGATCATAATGAGGCATGGAGCAGTCCTTTCTCCCACAGGTACACCACCATGCGGGCCAGGGAGCTGCCACACCTTTGCACAAACAACAACTGTGTAGGTAGGTTCACCTTTCACAAACCAAGCGATGGACTTTCAGTCACAGAGGTGGCTGGAGGACAGGGAAAGAAGCTTAGTGCTCTTGTCACATGCCATTCCCCATCTGCTGGGCCATCCTCTGCATCTAGGTACACACAGTTTTTTCACTAGGATTTAATTTTTCCAATTCCTCCACCCTTCATATCATCTTTTAGATTGCAGCACCTTTTCAGCTATTTGCAATGGCACTTTTTCTCTTCTTTACAAAGCAGCGAATGCTTTTGAACCCACAAATGCAAATACCAATTTCAAGATGGTTGAGCCCCTCTTTGGCACCTCACATGCATCTCATCTCATAGGGATTTGGTACAGATTGGAGGAAATCTCATGCCAGAGTAGAGTAAGGCCATTAGCATTAAACCATTATAAATGGCATCAGAAATGTAATTTTATTAAAAAATACATTTCTATAAGAAAACAATATCTCCAGTAACACTCTTTATGCATATTCCGTTTTTGTTTCATTTTAGCTTCCTGCAATAATACAGTATAGTACTGTCATTATTACTATATTTATGCCCTTTTCTTTGGCTGTATTATACCTAACAGCAGAGTTCTTGGAGAATTTTATTTCCAAAAACTGAAGTACTCAATAATGTGATGTATTCCACACTTATTGAAGTTAGGCAGAATGGATATCTTTTTGAAACACACTGCCCAAGATTAACAAAACCACTGCCTTTTTTAAAAGCTGAACAGGGATCCCATACTGTTGGGATGCCACCTTGGGTAGAGTCTGGGAACATGATAAATTGGTGCTTCTGACAGTATTTTTGGTATCTGTTTGGAGAGGTCCCTGTGGCTGCCAGTGAAATGGGTAAAGAGAACCTAATGTCAAGGATCAGAAAACATAATATGCTTATAATAGGCACATAGGGTTTACTCCCTACTGCAGAATCTTCAGCATTTACCACTATATGCATAACAATAATCACTTTATTAGAGGAACTTCCTTGTCTTTTAGTAGCCAGACATACATAATTAAGAGTAAAGGTTCTGTATCTGACAACTGAACCAGGCTTTCCACCTTCTCCTAAATATACTGTTTTCTTGTAGAAGGCCACAGTCTCAGGAGCTTCTACCTAATGCTTGTGATCTTTCTTGAAACTTGGAAACTGTGAACTCTGGTGAACTAAATCTTTTACCTTCAGTTCACAGAAGTGCACAAAGCTCAGTGATATCTCAAAATCCTAGGACAGAAATACACAGATAAACTCATTCATCTTGTAACCACTGACAATCCATCTGATAGATATGAAATACAACTACATAGAATTTCTCTAATTCAGCACAGGCACTAGATGCCTTTATTTGACAACTGTAGGAGATACACGATAAAACTGATCAAAGCTCTGAAATTCCAAATAACTTCTTTTTAAAGTCATAGCAAGTAATTAAAAGGATAGCAAACCCCCCCCCCGCACTTTAGGGTTTCACTTTTGTAGAAAACATCAGGAAACAGTTTCCCCATGCTATGAAATTTTTCACATTGTCAAAACATTTTCTGTGATAGGACATTCTGAATTTTGTTTGGTTCAGACAAGAATGTAAATTTGCCTAATTTTGAAGGATTGCACTGGTAGTTGTTACACAACTCACATCCAATTGCAAAATCACACTCATACTCTCATCTAAAAATTATAAACACACTTGTTCTTCCTTGAAAAACCCTAAACCTCTCTATTGCCTCTTTCATCCAAAATGTTTCAGCTAACAAATAGGCACTTTCTGATGAAAATCAATATGCTAAATATTTTTATTCATGTTCTTCATGGGTTTACTATCTATCTTTTCTCAGAGTCTACAGTTATGCAGAGATAGTGCAGTAAAAATGAGACTACTAAAAAATCCAACCTGGACACATTTGCCATCCTCTTTTGTTTTTCTCTTATTTGTCTGTGGCAAGTGAAAGCTCTCAGGAAATACTGTGCACTAGAGGAAGTGTAACATTTTCAAACCAGGACTCTGCAACAAGGCTTATATGTCTACCAAATATTAAAAAGTGCAGACTCAATAGAAATACTGAGTTTTATAAGATTCTAATTTTTCTCCTCCCGCTGATCTGTGCCACAGGATAGAAATTACTTCTTCCTTCTAGTTTTCCCTCAGGAAACAGCCACCTTACCACTGCTTTCTTTAATGGCATCCCCTCTGCTCCACAGGTGCCAACCACATTTTCTCTCAGACAGTTTAGCTGATTAACATTTCCAGTTAATCTCAGAACGATTGTTCTCAACCTGGATTTCACTTTGATGTCTGCTGCTTCTCTGTTTTAGACCTGATTAAAAACTTTCGTGTGCCAGAGAGCTGCTGCTTTCTCCCGAGAGGACCAAGCTGCCCTGAGGAAAGGTCCCAGCTCTCTGACTGTCTTGCTCCTGTGCTAAATATCCACTACCAACGCAAGAGGTGGCTCAGGTGCAAAGGATTAATATGTCCCCTAAACCCCACCATGTGAAATGCCCTTTTGCAAGGTCTAAGATAGCATAAAAGCTTTACTGTAGCTTAATTGCTTGCTGGGTAACTACAGCCAGCTCGACGGCTGGCCACCACACCGTTGCTAAACTGAGCTGAAAGAGCGCACTTCTCGGCGTGACTTGGATCCTGTAGTTCAGTCAGTTCCCATCATTCCTTTGTCCCTCATATGTCTGACATGTGGATGAAGCCTTCCCTATTGTGCCTCCTCTTTTCTGGGAGAACAAAGGGGAGCTGACAATGAAGTGGCTGCCAGCCCATTGCCACAGTCCATATATCTACACAGCTGTCATTACATAGTCAAAGCAGACGTGCTAGCAGGGGAGAACAAGCAGCCTGTGTGAGAGACAAGTGGGCTTAGCTAAAAAAACTATATTATCACCTACAATACACATACAGCTATTAATACACTATTAAAGAGAAGGGAAAAAAATCCCCACACGTAACCCCGTGGCCTCAGAAATCTTTGGTAGCAAACTGCACTTAAAGAGCATGTTTGGAGGGATTCCACTGCATGGCCTGTGCCTCCAACTGTCCTGATCAGGCACCTAGCCCCTGCTTTAAAATTAATCAAAAGCAATTGTGTCATTACATAGGTATGCCTGGCACCAACGTTTTCCATTGAGGAATGCATCATCTTGCTAAGGTAGCCAGGACTCCTCCTGTTGAGCGCTGACATGTCACATCAGTGGATTTCTTGTTTACAGAAGTGGCAGATTGTTAATGTGAAGGCAATTTCCTGCATTACAACAGAATCCCATTATATATTTCAGTTGTTGAAAACCTGGAATGAAGCAACAGCTCTGTGATATGGAAATGTCACTGAGAGCTAAGTAGTAACTGGAACTAAATTTTATGAAGTAATTAAGCAAAAAAAAAAGAAGGAAAAAAAAAAGCAGCTCTCCATACAAAATAAGGTCCCTTCTTGAACTACTCCTCATTTCCATCACAGATTATGAAGAGTATACAAGCCATGGGTTCGTTGTTCCTGGCTAAAGTAAAGAAGAATTGAAATTCACAGGTCAGCTGTTCAGGGTTTGCAAGGTTAAGGTGAAACCTCAGAGAAAGCTGTTGGTGGATTGCTCATATGGCCTTTCAACGTATATAGTTTGTACACCAAATGTAACAAATCGGGGAGAAATTGACACTGTAAGTGGGACTGAGGTCACTTGGGATTTGTGATGCTGCTGTACAGCCACATCCTCACCTTGGGAAAGTCATCTCAGCACTGAGTGTCAGTTTCCATCTGCAAGATGAGAATAGTGATATTTCTCTTTGGGTCGGATATTGTCTCTTTGGATTGCCTTAACATTTACACAGAAGTTCTAACACTCTGGGACCTCAGGGATCTGCTTGGAGCCTGGCCAGAACTAACCCAATCACTCTCCAGCCTCAAAGACATCACACTGGGAGCCAGGGGGCGGCTGGAAGCGTGTGTGCTGGATTGCCTACTCAGTGCTGCTCTCTGACCCAAACAGCCACCCTGCAACCCTAGTTGGTTCAAACAAGCCTAGCTGCCTGGTAACACCAAATCCCCATCTCTTCAGGTGCTTCCCAAATATTTCATTGCCAGAAACAACAAAAGTTGCTATGTAAGCTCAGAAAAAGAAATTAAAAGCTTTCATTAAAATAATGCTCAGGCTGATCCTGAAAATTTGTGTATCTGGATAGGCCTTGGCAGTGGCACAGCAAGAAGTGGGGCTGGATAGTAGGACCCTTCCAGAGCTCATACTGCCTGAGTTGGAATTTGCATCATGCTCCCAGTAAAGAACATAGGACCAAAAAAGATAAAAATATCCATGAACTAGACACCCAGCTTGTCCAGTCCATTGCTCTGTTCACACCCCCTCCTTTTCCCTACAAAGTACACTGAGTTCTCTGTGTCTCTGAGCAACTTCTCAAAGATGGCTTGTAGTCTCTCCCCAGTGGTGCCTCATGGGGGTCTTAGCTCCTTCCTCCCCATCTATGCTATCCTATCTGTAACAAAGATAGGGACCTGGATTTATCACAGCACAGGACCATTCAGCTGTAACTGCTTTTGACATCATCAAGCTTCCCTGTACACTTCCTTGGTCAAGCATCCATTTAGGGCAGCGATCACATTGCCAGGCAACCCCACTGTCCCCCTGCTGATCAGAAGTCTTCATTTGCCATGACCTTCCCTGCCATTTCAAAGTAAATGCCCCATGATCGCTTTGAGATTTTTGATTGCTTCATCCCCACTCCCTGTATCTCCCAGTACGAGCCTACCTACTGCCCCCACCCACCCAGTGTGAAAGAACTTCCTCCTTAAATCTCCCACGTTTCAGGCAGCTATTCTGCAACAGAGCTGCCTTACCTCCCTGTTTCTGCCATAGCAAGAAATCTGTTTTCCTCCTTGCTTCTAGCATCTCTTGGTGTGATTTTGTTCTATTTTGGGGTTTTTTCCTAATTATTTTTTACTGGTGATACTTCATTCAAAAATTTTTAAGTCAAAGCACATCATGGGAAAGAATAACATCTTGCAATAATCAAGCTACTGCTACAACAATGGAAAGCCCCCTTTAGGTGTTTTTTAGAAAGGATTTTTCCAAGTTCTCAAGGCAGGTATGAAGACAATCCCACACCCCTAAAAGGAGGATTCAAAATTGTCCTGAGGGGATCACCATCTCCGCTCATGTTTCAGACTTCTTATCAGGTTAAGTCCATCTTTAGCTGTGAGCTTCATTTTCCACACTAAACTCGTTTCTTCTCCCTTCCTCCCCCAGGCCCCTGCCATCTCATTATTTGTCCAGGATGATCCCCAGCTATATAACATCTTTGTGATTTCAGTAAACCCAAGAAAAGGCTTTCTTTTCTTATTTCAAGCTATTTAAGATACAGTGAAATAGAAAATGCTTTATGCAAGAATGTCACAGTGCCCTCCTCCAACTTCAGCAAAACACACAAACACTGAGGTGATTTTCTTCCCAGTTCTCATCTCATTCTACAGAGACTTGCTTGCAAAACAAAGGCTGCTTCCACAGGCTGGAATTGAGACTTCATAGGTTTTGTTTGAAGCGTGGAAAACTGAAGTGTGGCGTTGGTTTTTTTCAACAGTTATTCAATAATGTGAATTGAGAGCACAAGTACCTATTTGAGGGTGAAGGATAGTAAGAATGAGTCATTTAGCGGCTTGGATTTCCACTGGGGTCAATATGACCAAGACAAAGCCTTGAGACACAGGCTAGTTTTACAGAACATTTCATATCTACTAGACAAATGACACATTGGTTGGAGCCATGCCAATTTATACCAGCATCAACAATGCTTCTGAGAAGTCTCCTTGGGAGACAGATAGAACTATTACTAGTGCTGGCAATCTCATCATTTGTGCAATAATGTCATAACGCAACACCCGTCTGTGTTTCCACACACAGTCGAGCCAGGCTAGCAATTTACAACCACCAAAAGGGAGATTCGACTCCTCTCTGCCCCAACTTCTCACATCAGCTCTAGACCCAACAAGATACCTCTGTGAGTGGGTTCAGCTCACTGGCTCCACTGAGGACCACACCTTGTTCTGGTGGACCAGTGGACTGAACCAGCTCACAGCGGTGCCTTGCGAGTACCACAGCTGGTGCAAGGTCAGAGAGGGGACATGCTGCCAGGAGGCAGAAGTGGTGGAGTGCTGGGATTTACCTATCCACAGCATCCTGCCTCTGCACACTGAGCGTTATCTTTGAGGGTTTTTCTCTCTCTGTCACACAGGAGGAGGGACAAATTTTCAGCCACACACTGTGGTAGACAGGGTTCAGCTTTACCTGTAGTTTTTCCCAGAGGTGGAGCAAAGGAATAAGAGAAAAAGGAATGCATTAACGAAGAAGAAAGCCTCTGACACCTTCTTACAATCTCTGTTGACAGGCCTTGCTGCTACCTTGGTTTATTGGTTTTGAATTTGGGGTTGTTGCTGCTGTCATGTTTGGTTTTTATTTGTTAGAGCAACACTTTAAAAGCCCAGAGTCATATAGATTCAGCAGAGGTCAAACAAATTGTTTGCATTTTTGCTATAAAAGGGGAGTAAGGGAGAGTGAGACAGATGGTAAATTGGATGCTAGGAAGCAGAGTTTGAACTTTTTCAATCATGTCTGCCTCTTAACTCACAGCTGGCGAAACTCTCAGTTCTGTGGCAGGTCTTTCACTGGGCAGATCAAATCCAGCAGCACAGAAAACAAAACTCACCAGGAGCCACATAGGGTGAGAAATTATTTCCTAATAAAACTACATAGCCCAGAACAATAACCGGGCAACACTGACATGTATTGTTGGCCTTTATCACAATCTCTTTATAAGCCTAGTTAAAGAACAGAGATGCAGTTATCCTTTGATGTCCTCGTTCAAAGGACTATACACCCGCTTCCACCAGTGATAAGCTGGGGAAGGGGGAGAGGAGAGGCTGAAATACAACAGAAAAGGCTTGGCAAATAAATAATTTGTTATACTTCTGTATTTCTGGAGATATTTCCATAAAAGATACAGTCACAGAAAGTCGGATGCCATTCAAGCAGAGCCGCTTAAGCCTGCGGCAGCCACTTCAGATCCAAGAGCTTCTTGGAAACTCACTGTCAGTTCAACAATGGAAATGTAGAGGTAAACTTAGTCTTAGTTGTGGCCATCAAGGTTAGGCCCACTTAGAGCCTCCCTAGAACTGACTTTTTCCTTGTGTTACACCAGCACACAGCTGGTGCTTCCCAAATACTCTCTAGTGGTTCCTCAGCTCCTGATGCCCAGCTCTTTCACAATGAGCTGTGGGAGAGCTGACCTATCCACAAACACAGCACCAGCACTCTCACATGGCTAAATACTCACAAGACATGGAGCAGAAGCAGCTTAAGGACAACACCTGAGTAAATGTCTAGGTTTTTTTCACAGTGACGACAAATGGCTGGAGGTCACATAAATAAGAACACGACACCGTCCCCACCAGGTTCACAGTGGGACATTGTTCATCATTATGCTTTCTTCTTTCTTTGTGCCCCTGCTACGAGGCAGCAATTTTTGGAAGAGGTGCTAGAGGAGAAAATGTTTGAAACAGTTAAATCTACCAAAGATCCTCTGTCAGAGCCCTAAATTCCATATTCAAAGGCAATGTAAACACTTAACAGCAAGAACCAGATGATCTTGAAAATTCTGCTCTCCTCATGCACTGAAAAGCCTAGCAATTGCAACATGACACACTAAAAGTAATCCCTGATTTGGAGTTTGCTGCTGCTGCGGAATCAAGAAAAATTCCAGTTTGGCTCCTGCTCTTGTTCACACCACACCAACTCCATAAAATAGGGCACTGAGTTGCATTGAGATCATGGGGACTTTTTTATGTAATGATCAAATTAGCTGCCACAATCTGAAGAGTCCAATAATCAGTCTGATGGTATTACCATTGCCATTTTATTACAGACACCAAGAGAGCATACAACTTAGCAAAAGTCAGACGTGAAGTGTGTGCCAGACCTAAAAACTGAACGCATATATCCCAAGTTCTAACCCTTCAGAGTGAGCTCACCTCTCCGCAAAGAGGATGTTGGCTACAAAGATGTGGCCACAGTGTGTGAAGATGCTTCACATTTACTATCACATCATGGTTGAAACTTGGTTTTGAAAACTGTTCATAAATAAGGTCAAGTTTCCCAACAACATAGGCCAACCAAACAGATGTCACAGTTGCTTAAGTGTTTTCAGCATGTCTAGACACCACGTGGTGATTAACACCAGCGGACTACACTTCCATATGTGCTAGAAAAAGCAAAGTCCAAGATGTGATAGATGTACAGTGGAAGAATTTTGGAAAATGCACATGAAGTCAGAGAGAGAATCAGGGGCTCTCTCATGTCCTGCAAATAACTGTCTGAGCCTCAGCAGCACCCAATTAAGAAAACAATTAAGACTGAGATAGATACCAACCATGACTCCTCTGTCAGCATCATTGTGAGGTGCTGCCAAAACATTAGCCTCCCTTGATTTCAAGCATAGCCTGGAGAATGGCAGAAAGACACCAAGTGCTCCAGTTTGTGCAGGCATTGGAGCACAATCTTTTAGAAATCCAGTTAAAGTCAAGAATGAGGATTACAAGCTAAAGCAGTAAAATTTTATACTTCCTAAACAACAGGCAGGAAGGGGAAACAGTGGATCCTGGAAGAGCTGTCAGAGACAAAGAATGAACTATCTAGTTCTTCTGCTACAGTGAGCCCTGCTGAGACCCTGCTGGGAACAGCATGGTTCCCCCTGAAAGCCGGGTGCTTCATGCCAGCGCTGACAGATATGGCATCGGTTCTGCTTATCCCACGCTCTCCTGCTCCAAGCAGCATCCTGCTCTTGAAAGTCAGTCTCCCTCTTCAGTCATCCATGAGTCTCACATGGTCAGACATGCACTGTGGATAGTGTTAGCTTTATGATTAGAGCTGTCTGCTGTGAGACACATTTTAAAATTCATGACCTTTCCCATCAGGGTTCAAAACCGGACTGGCCTGAAGATGAAAGACTGGCTTAGACTCCTGCTGTAAGCCGCTTCCCTTCTTTCCTCCCCCCAGTATTTCTCCCTCAGCATTTACTTCCAATTATTTTACAGACTGTCTTCCATTAACTGTGGTTTTAAAAATTGCTAATGAATTGAGGTAAATTAAAGTTCATCGGTATCTGAACCAAGCATGTGTTTCAACTTTACAGTCATGCCTGACTATCAAAGGTATCTTCTTTTGTCAGGTAGAAGATGCTCTAGGAAGCCTGCAGCTGGCCAAAAGAGATAGAGCTGAGTTTTGAAGGAAGAAAAACAAGAGGGAGAGCACTTACATTGGCTGTGAAAGAGGTATTTGCAGAGGGATTGGCCACAATACCAGCAAGATGAAGGAGGGGGTGGAGGAGGGGGAGAAGAGAGGAGGAAATGCAAAACCAACCACAGCACACGCATTGGCACTTGCAGAGTCCTGGAGACTTTGCCAATGGAAATTAGAGGAATGTGTTTGCTCCTTGCCACAATTAGAAGCAACCGAACTGAAAAAAAAATACTCCTCTCAGTGGGATTGTTGTCATGAATTGTATTTTACCACTCTAACACACTCCCACTGCTGGCTTTTTCTCAAGGAAAATCCATGAGAATAAGAATGCATTTTCATAATTTACACTCTGAAAACCAGGATGTTTCTGCCAGTTCCCAGCAACTGCAAGAATCGTGTTTCCTAGTCAGGCTGGCCAGAAAACAACAATTCATTTCGCGAAGCACTTGGGGACTGAAAACAAGGCCTTCCGAATACAAAAAGGGGATTCTCACTAAATCTAAACCACGTGGGACCACTCATCGCCAACCACCCAGCAGGGAAGTGGCTGCACACGACTGCCAGCCTTTGCAGGGCTAGCCAGGGCACATGGTACAGCAGCAAGGGATGTCCTGAGCCAGGGAGAAGCTGTACTCGCCCTGGACAGCACTGCTACTTGCATACTGCTTCTCTCCTCCACTGTCACCTCAGCCCTGGAAAAAATCCCCAGCACTGCTGCGATGCCACTTGCCAGCCACCTGCATGTGCCTTCCCAGTGTTGTCACTCCTCTCCTTTCACTTCTCACCATTTGCAGGCAGTGCCACATGGTAGGCTGGGCCCACCCCAGGCACAGCATCTCCCACTGACCCTTTCTTGGCCAAAGAATATGTCTGTACCTGTCACCTCTCCCTGGGACTACAGCAGGGTGGGAAGAGCTCAGGGAGGGGGCTGGGCAGAGGCAGTCACAGATGGTGGTGCCCTCAGGGTCCGTAAAATAGCCACCACTGAGATGTTGCAGTGTAGATCCATGCACAGTCCACAGAAACAGTAGTAAATATCACTTTCACAGGAATTACCCATTTCATGAAAGCCATTATGCGTGCACCTATCATCAGCTTTGCTCTCTTCTTTGCTGGTGATGAAGCAAATATTGACAGACAACCTCCATTACCCTTCTTAAAGGTAGCAGTGGTAAACTACCCATTGGTATCTCTAGATGGCCCAGCAAGATGCATGACTATCCAAGCTCTCCATTGATGTTGCACGGGAGAGAACAGAGAAATGCCTTCGTGCTGGCACTGGACCCATGGAGATTAGCAAAGCCATTGTGCTGCTAAGTAACGTGGTGAGAAACCATGGATAGTCAGCCCTGTGAGAACTCAGGCAGCCAAAAACTGCCTGGTGCCTGACCCTTGCATGCTGCTTAGTTGGTTTCAATGCAACAAAGCCTCACATATGCGTCTCTTGGCCTTGGTCACTGGTATTTGCAGATCCCGACAGCCTTGGCAGGGTAACCAACATTTTCTTAGCTCTGCAACTAATAGTGCTTCTTCCCTCTCATCCTTTAAAACCCAGCCTTCATGATTTCCACTGGTTTCCAGCCCTCTAGAGTTGCCAATAAGACATGCCTGGAGGATGAGAAGCTCATGGCTTTTGTACAACACCAAGCAGAGCAAGCCTTTAAGCATAGCTCATCTGTTTAAAGTGAACAGCCATCATCAATCCTTCTTCTCCCCAGAAAGGGCAAGTTCTGCCAGTTAGTGCCAAGGGTGGCACTATTTACTCATAACCTCAAAAAAGATACAACTGAAAACGGCAGAGCCCATTTGCGAAGACCTCTGTCTCTAGCTAGTTCAGCACAACAAGCAAGGGTTGGCAGCATTACGTATTGTTGTGCAGATGCTGCACAATGAGAGATTGATTCATGTCAAAGCAGGCCAATTGAAAGCATTTCTGTACCTCAGCTGAGCAAGAGTCCCCTTGCCATTACTTTGCATAATGCAGAATGAACCTCTGGATAGGGGCAGTGACTGATGCCATACCATGCAAGAAGCTTACTCTCCTGGGAAACATAGAAGGTAAGGGGTATGGATTGACTTTGCTGAGTGGAAGTTCAAATTTATCACCCTTGATGTCTTGCCAGGGGTTCAGCGTTTGATTGATGAACATCCCCCAGGGGTGGGTAGAGGATGGAGATGAGGCTCTCTCTTTGCATGCACTTCAGCATGTTTTTTTCTGTCTAGTAAACAATGATTGGAGTTAATAACAGTGTCTGGTTTTGCTGTCTTGAGCTTCCCACAGCACAGTTAGAGGTGGTATGGAGAGAAAGACTCAAAAAGCTTTCCAGGATAAGGAGGATCAGGGTGAACGACAGACCATGGGAGCAGTGCACAGAGCTGTATATCAAGAGAAAAAGTAGAAGCTGTGATACAGGACTGCCAGTCTTTCACCCTCAGATTCACACACCTGCAAAAGCTAGGGCAAACTGGGGACATGACAAATGACAGGGATTAAAGGGCACACCATACCTGGTTTCTGGTGCTCCTTAGAACTGGCAATAAAACCTCACAATCCTCAAATAAGATGCAACTGAAATAGGTAGGGATAGTTTGCATTGATGTGTGACCCTGACCCTTCAATGTGTGAAGGGTAGCAAAGAAACACCCAGAAAACAGGCTCTTTCAGTTCCCAAGGCTTCTTTTCAAGTGCCTATTATTTAAAAAGAGTCTGGCTCCTGGGAACAGTGGGAATTTTCCTCTGTTCCTCAGAGGCTCTTGCAGTCCTTGAAAGTTAAAAAAAAAAAAAAAGAAAAATCAGACCTTAGATGAAGGGAATATCCAATTTCTGTCCTGTAGAATACCTATTCTATAGCAGCATAATGTTCACATTTTGAGATACAACCAGTTTCTGGCACTGCTGTGGCCCAGAATTGACCAGTATTATTTTTGGCTTTCATAATGGTCCACCACAGGATATGTGCTTTGACTACAGACACGTGCTTGTTCCATACTGTGCTGTCTGGAAGAGGACAACCTGCTTGATTTTCCAGCTATTGCTACTTTAGAAGTGCTCTTCGTCAAAGACCTGAGTAAGCCCAGGATCTATCCAAATGATGCCAATGCAAACAACACCTAGAAAACATGTTTTCCTGTTGTTCTTCAAGAATGGCTTTGGATTGAAACTTTATAGTGTCCCTAGTTTGGCCTGGGGTAAATGAGTTGGTTTGTATCAAGGTAGCTGACATATAGAAGGGAGGTCCCTGACAGTGTGACTCCTCAGGGACAGGATTTTCCTTAGCAATCCAACTGAAGAGAGGGTAACTGTAGGCAGAGACCAGCCCAAACTCCTGGTAGCAAGCCTACAAAAATCCAATTCCAGCAGTCATCCAAGAGAATGGCAAATGCCATCATCTCACATCTCTTGATGAAGATGGATGTAAACATCTGACATCCAGGAACTTGGAGCACAAATCTCAGAAAAGGAACAAGAAATGATCAAAGATATAATTGCTGGGCTATGTGAGATTCAACTAGACATGCCAATCAGCCAATACAGAATACAATACCAAATCTCTTTTGGGACTAAAGCTGATATTCAGTTACCCTCAGAACATTTTGTATACAAATTTGACCCAACATTACTGAGATACTTGTTTTAAATGCTGAAGTGTTTCTGATCTGACACTAGATATTTTACCAGGGATTTTATCCTAGCAGTAATTGTACATGTTATTCTGCTGGTTAGAGCACTGGGTTTTGGTATTGGATACACAGGTTTGCAAACCTGTCCTGAACTGAACAGTGGCCATCTGATGCCAAACCCTGATTCAGCACTGGTGTGAAAACGAGATAATAGAAATACATCAGTCAAAAAAAGAAAAGGCAAAAGTTTTAATATAAAGCTGACATCAAACTCATTATTTGCACCTACTTCCACCTAGGCTGAACAAGGTTCTAAGAATCTGAAGATTTTTACTGTGCAAGTAAAAATGAGAATCCACTTGATATCATACCTCCTTAATCCACTTGCTTTTATGCTGCTATACTAGTGGATAATTCTATTTTAAAAAGATTAAAAAAGGAAAAAAAAAAAAACAAGCCACTAAATGGAGAACAAGGATGACACTGTATAGAAGTTTGAAAACAACTAAAGAAATTCTGAACTCTTCAAGGGAACTCTATTAAACTCCCCAGGGCAATTTGAAAGTTCAACAAGGAAGTTTGTATCATTCTCTCTCTTATAGAATTTAGAATGATTTTTGCAGCCCCTATTTAATTACAATACATTCCCACTGGTTTCTTCTTCATCATATTTATTCAATAAACAATTTTCAGATGGGATACCAGCATTTCATTGCCCTTTCATAAAATGGCAAATTTATTGTAAATTACATCTGCTTCCCCCATTATGGATATTTGATTTACTAGCACTCACGGTACAACACACCATTACTGAGGAAACTGTTGAATTTGCTCTGGAGGATATCAAATGAGGCACAAAATATGGCAGTTCTGAGAACAAAAATTTTTTACACCTCTGTGCATGCCAAAGCACACTGACCTGACAGGCACAGGGCAAATTTCTTCCTCTCCTGTGCACATGGGATGCATCAGATGCCTTGTGTATGCTTTGTTCCCTATCACTCTAAACAACTCTTTTCAAGAGAGTTGCTACTGCAGGAGCAGAAACAACCAAAGCTTTCTGATGCTGTTTGTCTAGAAGCCTTTGATTTACAAACAAAAAGACCAATCCTAAAATCCAAAGACCATCCTGCTATCTCCGGCTCCTCAGCAGGAAGCTTCTCTGCTCTGAAGCCAACCGGAGTGCTAGTCAACACTAACTGTGGAGGTTGGTGCAGACACCTCCACTGTGAAGAAAATGGAGGTGACCATTTACATCAAACAGCAAAATACATCATTTCACCCACTGCATGTACAAAACAAGGATTTGAACATAAACTTAATCTAGAAGGTAGGAGGAAATACGAAACATTTGCTGCATCAGATGCACGTTACTCAGCTCAGCACGCATGCATTTTTCAAGTCTGTGCTTCTTTTCCTAACGGAAACCTTCAGATTTTGTTTATAGACACGCTGTTCACCTGTTTGCTCTCCAGAGACTGAATTTGGGGAAATCTCAAACTCCACTAGCAATCTCTTTCCAGAGAGAAGATCATCGAAGGCTTTTCATGTATTTGTAAGATTTCTCCCAGCATGTGCGTTGATCACTCACAAGGGCTCATTTCAGCTCCTCCATAACGAGCAGCCAGATGCACTCTGTGCTGAGTAAGAAAAAATGAGTGGCAGAGAAGAGATTCTCTTTAGTGTAACTCACTTCTTTTGCCATCACTCGAGCTTGTCAGGTTTTTTTTCTACTCTGCCCTTGTCTCCTCTTCCACCTTTGAGTCTATTAACACCTCTAAGAGGAAGAAAAATATCCAACTGTTCTCTCAAATTGGAACACACTTGATGAATACCTTGTACGTGCAATATTATGCTATCTCCATGACCTCCTCAGAAACCAAATGTGTCAAATTCTGCTTGTTTTAAAAAATTCTGTCCTCTTCTAATTTTATTAGCTAAATGTTAGCTCCCAAAGGACTTAACAAAGACCAGGGTGCCAGGGGTTCCATACACTGGCAAACAGCAATGGGGAAAGCAGCACTTGTTTCTAAAAAACGTACAACTCCAGCCTTGTTTACACTCTATAGTTTTGCAATTACAGCAAAGTAAAAATGTTAGCAAAAAATGTTCCAGTTGCAGCTAGTTTCCTGCACAGGATAAGCTACCCTAGCTAGAGGCAGTCCTTACCACTACGACCATTTCCATTTTAGAGCCTGTCACAATTATCATTGAGGCAGCTGTGTCACAGCTCTGCCTTGCTACTCTGTAACTGGTTGGGATCATATGATGAGTGTGCAGCAAGCCCAAGGCAGGTAGAGGGAACCGAGGTGGCCAGGGAGGTGGGGTGAGGCCCAGTGTCATGGAGCTATCCTGCAAAACCAGAGGTAGCAGAGCCCAGATCTCCTGGGCATCAGTTTGGAGGCACAGTTGGGAAATGCTTGGTCTCAGAACCAGACGGAGGGCCTGTGATGCAGCAATAGGATCACAGAGGCAAAGGACTGGGGAAAAAAAAGAAGGAAGAAATCTCATTCCTCAGTGCATAGAGCCAGAGCATGTATGGCACCCTGCCTGTGGGGGCACAGTCACTCTGGGCCCTGCACGGTTGGTCCGTGTGGGTGCAGTGCTTGGCACCCAGCTGTGCTCATGAGGAAGCCTGTGGTGCCTGGTGGCAGCTGAGCACAAGCGCTGCCCAAACCAGCACCGTGCGTGTCCCTGCTATACACAACTGTTCTGCCCAAGCTGCATATTTCTGCTCCATTTCCTAAGTTTTAGCTTATGTCTGGCAGATGAGACAGCATCCATCAATCAAACTCAGCAAGGCTGTTATCTGCAAGAGCAATAAGTCTCTCTCCATACTCTCTCCTCCAACTGCCTCCTCAGCCAAACCAACTAAGCCAAACCATCCTGGAGCTCTCAGGACAGGCCCATATGCCCAGCATCTGGAGAAAGCATGCAGAGAGCACAGCCTGTGCCTTGCCAGGGCCACGGTAACTGTTGGAGGTTTTCTTCTCCAGTGCAGTTTGATCCAGATCCTCATGCAACCCATCAAAACAAGCAGACGGCAGCCACCTCTGGGTCCCTGCAGGGGCTCCCAGAAACCTCAGGACAACGTGACAAATGCCGTCTGGAGGAGCATCTCTTCTCACTCTTTCCATAGAAAGGATTTCCAAGTGATGCATATCCTGAGATGACAGATAACACTGACTATTCGAAACTCTCCTGAACATTACACTACTGGGATCTTAATAATATTATCCATACTATCTTGTATAATATACTTAACTGCATCTAAGAAAAAAGGAATACTTAGCGAATCTTGCTACTAAAATCTGTCAGAAAAATCATTAAGAGCAGTAAATTATGACAATAAGAGAAAATTTTACAAATGAACGCCTGAAAATGTATGCAATTTCATGTTACGTTTGAAAAAGTAACTGCAAATTAAAAATAATATGCTCATAAACTTAAGCCACAGAAATTAAAGGCTACATGGATGTTAAATAATAATAGTATATGGGGGAAAAATACATGTGCACATCTCCTTTGGACAGGGCTAGCAAGGAGGAGTCACGCCTCTTATGGACAGGGCTAGCAAGAGGCTTAGACAAGGCAAGCAAAATGACTAGTAGTGTTACCTATCCTTCTTTGTCTGTGTTAGCACCCCAGAGCCAAGGAGGCTGATGAGGGGCTGGAGGTGGAGAGGTGGCAGCCCCCAGCCAGTGGAACCACCCCATGGCTCCCTGCCCACAGCAGTGACTTTAGAGAACCCACCAGCAGGCTCCATCCCTCTGCTGGCTGTGTCCACCTTCCCCTGCCTCCTCCCAGAGCTCCCCATCCAGCCCCACTCCAGCTCCCATCCCTCATACGTTACATGGAAACATTCAGTGTTGTCTGTGCAGCTGAGCAGTTTGAGCAATTAACCATTGCTATTTCAGAAATAACATTTGTAGTGTCAGAAAGCCAAAATAAACCATACCTTCCAAACTGATTTACTGTCTTTAATTTTTTCTGGAGGAAAAAGCCAAAGCCGTGCCAATAGCACATTACTCAGCATTAAAACTGCTAGTCTGGTCACCACAAGACTCGTGCTCTTCCCATGGATTTGTTACTTTCTAACTTTGACCTTGGCAGCCTGTTTAATCTCTATATTTTAACAAACAGCTTTAAAAGAGAAATGGGACTATTCAAAAAAAGGGCTCTGCATTGTGGAGATGAAGACATGGATTAAGTTAGTAATTAAATAAAATTAATTTCTCACTTCAAAATGGAGGGGGCACTGACTTTGACAGCCTTACACAAATGACTAGAAATAAATACACGCACTTAAAACTCATAAGAGGCAGTTCAGACTTGAGTTGGAAAGAAAATGACAGTAAGAAGATCAACATAAAAGGGATTAGAAGAAGTTTGAAGGAAGGTTTGAAAAAGAAGTGTGATTGGCATGCAGAAGGTGGGCAGATTTTCCAGACACAGAAAACAGCATGAGAAAGACTTCCAGCGCCAAAGGAAACAAGATAAACGGCCTACCAAGCAAAGAAAAGTAAAAATGGGAGCTATGTTTCCAGCAAGATTGATGTCACTGTTGCTTCCACAAAATATGTGCAAGTATTTTGCAACATCTGTTCTCAGAATGTCACATTTCAGCAAGAATGGGCATTGCCCGCATGTGTAAGAACCTAAGTGTGCGTATTTGTATTTTGCATGGGCTTGTCGTGTTGGTGCAACTAGAAGCTGATGTTTGAAAATTTGGCCCCGAATAGCTTCACTGGAAGCAGAATGCAGACAGATTTCTATGAATCTCAATGTGTTTTATTTTTATGGCACTGTCTTTGCTGAATCCAGCAGAAATACCCTTACCGTGATAAGCTCTCTCATGTCATGTGCCTAACCAACCCACACAAAAAGCAGGGAACGTAATGTGACGTAATGAATTCATATATTAGCAGACTAGTAACTATAGAGTTGAATATCAATATTTTAATCAAATGTGGTACAAGGACTACCACTTCTTGAGGCTGCCATTGCATCAAATGGAAGTGTTTGCTGGTCAGAAGGCTAGCACTCAAAGCCGCATGGGGAAAAGAAAAGGAGCAGGCAAACGATGTGTTTGCACAAAGAGCTTGTGGATCACAGCTATAGAGAAGCCTGAACAGGATCAGAAAAAAAGGAACTGAATTGGGATTTTGTTGGGCAGAACAAGATATCCCTAATTTTATGAACACCTACCATGCTCTCTCCACAGGATTTCTGCCTCAGCTGGCTGGGAGGCACTGAGCATGAATCAAGATGGGGCAGCAAAGGTGACTGCTCCTCCTATTACTTCTGTCTTGCCTGTTGCAAAAGGGGGTACTGAGACTGAAGACTACAGTAGAAGAAAGGAGAGCAGACAAATACCTGCCTGAGGAGCTACATCTGCCTGCTGTGGAACCCAGGGAGTTTCTTTAGACCAAACGGTTCATAGAACTTCACCAGTGCAGAGCTCAGAGTACTACCTCTGAACTTGGCAGAACCATTTGCTGAGCAATAGCAGCCAAAATGGAAGTCAGTGGGCTGTATAAAATGCAGACATAGGACTAAGGTGATAAACAGCATGCAGTCTGGAAAAAAAATAATATTAGGTGTCTAAACATTGCATTCACTTTGACCTTGATCCTGCACCCTTTGCTGCTGCTCTTAACTACAGTGTGAAAGCAATGCTCTTCCATCTTATGGTTCTACTATGAAAATAAACCCATTAATATTTTTAAAGCATTCAGGATACTGTCATGCTGAATGACAGCAAAAAACCCTCTGAAGAAATTAATAACTCTGTCTTCAGTGCAGTATCTGAATAGGATGTTGGAATTAAGGGATCAGCTTCTCCCTCCCCTGCTCAAAAATGATGAAGAAAAACTACTGAACAGCTGCTTAGTGAATGAGGACTGTCAATCCCATGGACTGGATGAGGCACTGTCCTGTGACACTCATTTGTAACTGTATCCTTAAAGCCTGTACCATAATACACCTCCACAAGGCAGCCAAATCACACTGGCAGCTCCTCTCTGGCTGTGGTTTCAGTTTGGACTGGCAGGGAGGGGCGTGAAAGTCCATGTGCACAGCACTAGTTGACCAGCTATGAAAAAAGCATTCCCATCTCCAACAGGATTTAATTCTCCGTCTTGACTTCCAATGTAAAGTGTATCATCCTTACACAGCCTATGCGAGGCTGTATGCAAAACACCCACCACGCAAAACACCCACCACACAAAACACAAGGAGCTCTGGAAGGGACAAGATAAGGCAATGGAGGTGGAAGGGGATGAGTGGCAACCCCACCTAGCCAGTGGGAAACCCCCAGGAGGTAAAGTCAAGGGCAACAACCCCGAGGCACAAACTGGGAAACTCAGTGGGGCATGGGGAAGGGGAGCTGATGCAAAGACAAGGACCAGCTGTGTGGGCCGGCACTGGAGGAAGGAGTTGGCAGAAGGAGTAGCCAACAGCAGCCATAGCGAACTTCACCGCATGGAAACAAGGTATGCAATTAAATCATGCCTGAAAAAAAATTCTCTTAAGGGCCCAAAAGCTATGAAAGGGAGGGAGAACAAGACCCCTCCTCTGAAGATGTTTAAAATTACTCCCATTAATGTCAGAGCCATAAAACTCTACCTATTGATGCTAAAACTCTGAAAGGGAAGGCTACGAGCACTGAAATCCAGGTGAGAACTAGCTGGCATTCTGGTGGAGGATGTCACCAAGCCAAATCTTTCCCTGGCATTTCTGGGATCCTTGAGCTCCTCTCCAAGGCAATAGATTTTTCCCCTGCCTTGTCCTACAGGCAATAATGCAGGGAGCCCTACCTTGCACTTGGGGCAGGATGCCCAGCCAGTGCTGTCCACAAAAGAAGTCAAACATCAGAAATAAGCACCCATGGAAAATAAACCACCATGAGCTGAACCAAAAGAAGCTGCGACCCTGAGCCCAAAAGCAGAATGCCATTGTTGTTTCAAGGGCTGAGTTTGTTCCCCATTGTGAGCATGGTAAATTTTTATATACAGATCTCCCTTTCAAAAATGCCAGCCCTTTCCTAGCCCTGCACTTTGAGGTGATTGTTGCTATTTGTGAATGACTTGGGAATTAATTAATGTAAAGCCAACCGGCTTATAAATGGTTGGCATTGTGAACAGCCCCAGAATCATGGGGAGTGCAGTTTATATGGTCAGAGCCACATTCAGTGCTGTATGTCAAGAGAGAAGATTTATTATCACAGTAGGTCCATTTTCCAAAAGTTTGCAAGGGCTGTTTCATAATGAAGGGGCACTTTTCACAGCACAGTCAGCAGCTATTTTTTTCTGAGGTGTATTATAAATCCCAACTAGAAAAAGAAGATGGGGGAGGGTTATTTAGCACAGAGGGCACGAAATCTCTGCATGGAAACAGCATAAATAATATATTTACTACTGAAAAAAGAAAATAGAAACAGAAAAAAAAAACCTTTTAAAAGAAAAAGAAAACAGAATACAAAGTAGTAAACTTATTTCTAATCTGATGACAAGAGTTAAACTCCCACATTACAACTAAATAAATTAAATGAGCCTACCAAACTGGATTATAAGCTATAAATATTTTTGGTCACTTGCCGCCCTCAGAAACTATCTTGGATCTAAAAATATCACAGAATAACAACAAATAGCTCATATTATGGTTTAGGCACTTAATAATTAGAAGTGGAAGGAAGGAAAGGCATATATACTTTCATATAAAAAGCCAGCTGGGTGTTTTTAACTAAAGCCCAACCCTGAATAGACCAAGATAAAATGGATAGTAACAGAACCCACTAAAAACTTCCCCATCGATCTCCAAGTGAAGGACTGAGGTTGTGTCTCAGGCCCTATCCTTGTTGGCGGGCAAGGGGCTGGGAAGGGGCCAATGTGGCTGTGTTTGCTCTGGTGGAGAGGGACATCAGCAGGGTGAGCTGCAGTTCTGTGAGAAGCTGTTGATCCCATTTGTACATGTGACAATGCTAACTAAAGGCCCAGTGGGTGCTGATGAAACAGGCCTGATAGTAGGCATGGTAGCATGCTTTCTGTGCCCATCTGTGACACCGATGGCAACATGGCTTCGGGCACATTCCCTGGTCTCTGTGTCCAGGACAGCATCCTTCCTCCACCCTTTCCCGACTGTCTCTAATCCGCTCCAGATCACTCCCTAATTTCTCTTGTGCTCTGCTGCCTGTAGTAATTTGACTCCATGTCCTGGGGGCCAGGGACAGCAAAAGCAGTCTCTAGCTCTTATCAGCCTTACCGAAGAGGCTCGTAGGGAGGGGGATGGAATTGCTGGGCTTGGCTGAAGCTGACTGACAAAGAGGTCTCTTTTTTGCAACAAGTATACTGAAGAAAACACAGCTGGTACCCACAATACCCCACTTCCCAGTCATCACAAGCCCGACTCCCACCAGCCTTGCATCCTCCTTGCAACTGCAATGCTGTAAGGCGCCTGGACATCTGTCATGGGGTTTTATCCCAAAATTATAGTCTTGCAATGACACATGAATCAAGCAGCTCTTGATAACTGTGTATATGCAAAGGTATTTATAAGGAGCATTCTATGATTGGCCTGACAAATATTATACCAAGAAAAATATCTATATTTAATTCTTCCAGCTAAACTGCATGTGTGTTATGATCTTCCCCGGAAAGCTTCACTATTGTTGTGCTTTTCTGAAAAGAGAATAAGAAACTATGATGATAGCAATAAAAATTATGATACTGCATGTTCTCTTGCCTTTTACAGCAAAATTCCTAAAGCCATTTAGTAATCATTCTGTATTTCTACATAGCTGGGAAGAAAATGAAAGGTAAAGTGAAAGAAGCCAAAGAAGTCCCATGAGGAAAACTTGAAAATTCATGCTTTTACCAAACCACAAGTGAGGAACCAGATAGCGTAATGTATATAAATGAGAGCAGCAGCTCTATTTCATGCTAGTTAGACCATCAGATGTAGAAACCATCATTGCCAAGAACTCCCATGCAGTTAGTTTTAAAAAGAAATCTCATATATGATGAAGTAATTTTCTGAAAAGATGTTTTTTGAATCACTTGTCTAGTGGGTTTCCATAGAAGCCATCCTGTTCTCAGAGCAGTCTAAGAGTTGTGTTAAGATCCTGACACCATTCACAAATGCCAGAAAATTCAGAAACTGAAGATACTGCTCAGTTCCCTGGGTCACACCATGTGCACATACTTGTTTACATTCAAATACTATCTCTCTTTAAAAGAGAACTCTTACAAAAGCTTTCTACCCCTCTCTGATAATGATAAGAAAATAGAGGGGAAAAGGAATAAACATTGTAGAACTGAACAGCATGAAGGGCTTATCTCCTTCAGACACTTTGAATTTCGGGAAATTTTCCTCACATTTCTAAGGGGATTAAATGAAGCACTTAAAAAAAACCCAAAACAAGCCAGCACAAAACAAGAAAGTTCTTGCCATGCTGTATTTGTTTTCTTTGAGCTTTGAGACCAACAATAAAACCACACCTACCATGTCAATTCTTTTTACCAACGAAAACACAACCTTCCTGTGTCAGGAGCCTGAGCTACTAAGAGTTTTTTTCTGTCTCCTTGAGTCCTCTCCTCTACTGCCCCTGGAGCAGGCCATCCAGCCACTCGCCCATCTGCTGCCAGTTGTGCGGTTTATCCTCCCTACCCCTTGTGTCCTGTTACTGCCCATGGTGGCAGAACCAGGCATCTGAGACACGTGAAACTGCGTGAACCAGCTCCTGTGAGGAACCAAAATCCTGAGCATTTCCCTGGCTCTCCTGGAGACCTATGTCAGCATTTTACTGCACAGATGCAAGGATGCAGCTTGCAAATGGTCATACAGAAGCTATGGTGTCACAGGGAATTTAAACCAGTCCTTTTAATTCCAAGTATCATCCAAGTCCCTTGGTGACCCTTCCCCATCAGTGCAGAAGAGGAGTAAAGGGGGAGTGCAATGACAGTCTTCAAAAACTGTCAGCTCCTCTGCTGCAAAGTCACCTCACTCTAGAGAGAGGAGCAGAAAATTTAACTTCGGTCTGCTGCTAAGGAGCAAGTTCAACCAGCCGTTCTCTTATTAAAAACAAACAAACAAATAAATAAATAAATAAACAAAAAGGAGAAAGGGGGAAAAAAAAAGGCAAGAAAGAGAGATTTAACCGGAGTATTATCAGATATTTGGAAGTGTTAAGAGCCTGTTCAGATGTGCCCTTGCTAACAGGTGTCCCCAGCAGTGAAATGCAATTAATATGAAGAGGATTTCTGGGAACATGTGGATGGGTAGGTCAGCCAAATAATCCCACATCAAAATTAGTGGGTTGTTTATAGCTAATAGCATAAAAAATTATGATAAAAAATACAAACATTCAGGTAGCACTAGGCTTGCTGAAAGGTTTTATAACAAAATTATTAAGCATTCCACACCATAGTGGCACTGACACTTCTGTAAAACCCTGGAAAGGTTCCAGCAAAGACACAAATGCCCTGCACCTCAACATTACATGCTAAAAACCACTATTCTCCTGTCTTATCCCCATGCCACGTCACCTTCCAGAGCATCCTGGTCTTTACCCTCTCTCATTTTCTTTGATGTAGTTCTCAAGAGAAGAACATCTGATCCCAGTAATCTCAAAAGAGCAACAACAGTGGGAGGCCTATTAAATCTCATTTTCAGCTTGTTCAGAGAAATTGAGAGGAGGGAGAGGACGAACAAGAGAATCCCAAGCATGGCAGTTGCTGTAAATAAGAGAAAACAGAGGGCACATCAAAAAGAGAAGAGGTTGTTGAAGGATTAGTGGTCCCAAACTAAAAAATTATTAAAGGGGAAAGAGAGAGACACCCCAGCTGTTTTTCCACCAGCAGCAAATGTTTGCGATGAAGAAAGCATGAAATAAAATACAGGGCAAAGTCTGCACTAATATGACATAAAAATTATAAGTGTGAATGCAAAGAGGTCTTTTGAGGGCCATCATTACACATCCTGTGCATTAACACTGAAGTTGGACTAAAGCAGGAACTGGAAACCTGAGCCCTTTCAATTATATCCCATTCTGGAGGCTCAGAGACACACCTCTACACCTGGGGCTTGGATGCCCTTAGTTCTGAACACCCCACAGAAACTGCAGAGAAAACACATTTCTACTCTGGATTCAAACATGGGCAGATACAAGGGACTACTTTTGGTAAATTAGTTTTCTTGTACAACGTTCTGGGGGAACTAACATTGTTGAGCTAACTAGGTGCATAGGAGACAATATATAGGTTATATAGGATTCCTATGGAATAGGAGAGGAGGGAAGGTGGAGAGGAGGCTGAAACAAATTAATCCCTCTATACTGCAGTATTGAATACACCTATTCACTAGATGTCGGGAAACCAAGGCACCACTACGAATTCACTAAACTCTGCTCATGAAGCAATGATTCAGAGAAAGGGTTTTGTAGATTAGAGAAGGCCACACAGGTTACTTCTGATCTTCAAAGTAAGTTTGGAGCTTGGATTACCTGTACATTTGTGGATGAATAATCCTGGGAGGATCCTGACTCTGTGCACAGTCTTGGCACAAGACCTAAAAAGCCTCACATGTGGGACTCCATCAGCACTGCCTCTCCTCCCAGGGCTGTGGAGGTAGCTGATGAGGCTCAACAACTTCTAGTAATTAAAGAAACAGTTGAAATAACATCACACTATCACCCAGGAACTTAGCATGCCTCTTTTTCTTCTGCCCTCACGCTCAGATGCTTTTCTTTTATTCTCCTCCTGTCCTTCCCCCCCGTATCTATCATGAAAATTTAATTTCCCTTTACTGGAGTTCACAGGCAGGAGGGGAAGTTAAAAATAAACAACTTACATGTATTCATTTGTACCAGGGAAAAAATCCAATAATTTCAGGCCTTAGTGCATCTAAAATTATGTAATCATGTCCGCTGGTGGTGTGGAAACATTTTAGCTGGCAAAAAGGGTTGCAGAGCAGGCATACCACTGGAAGCTTGAAATAGCAAGTGGCAGGCACTCAAATAAAATAACCATAGTGAAATGTAGAAGATTAGAAAGGCAAAGGACACAAACCAGCTATGACTTGACCTTGGTTTCAGTTTACTCCAGATGAAATGACTGAGATACTTATAGCCCTAAGCCTCATCGTTTAGTCAAGAATTGCCTCTGATGAAAGCAGTTGGAGGGAAACATTTTTACACGCATTTGTCTGCTTTAATTTTCCTCCAGCTGCTGCCTTTCCAAATTTGATCTCCAGACAAGGAGCATTGAGGCAGGTGATTTAATAGACCAAACTAAATTGAAGATACTCTGGCAGCCAGTACACAGAAATGATATCCAGCTACCTCGGGTGAAGAGACCACTCTGTGTTGGAGAACTGGTAAAGGAGGTGAGCTTTGGCTCAGGAGCCACCCTGCACACTCTACATCAGTCAGAAACATCACAAGGATCCTGCCTTGCCTGCTGCTCACCACCCTCTTCAGGTCCACGCCCAACTCCCATATCTGGAGCCTCTGGGAAGGGCTGCATTGCTCAGATGCAGCTTGGGAGGCAGTGTCACAATATGTTATGCCCATCTCAGGTAGAGTTGCTGTAGAACAAGGCAGTCCTGCACACCCTTCTCCCTATTCTCTCCACCCGGTCTGCTTCTCTCCCCCATGACCTTCTCCTCACCACAGGTCCTTAGGATCAGAGTCTCTCTGACTCTACATAGACTGTGTCAAGGAGCACAGAAAACTGACCCTACAAGGACACTAAAAATGACTTGTCCCTAAGTAAAGGACACAGCAGGAGAGCTACACAGCGATGGGGCTGGGAGGGGTCAGTCTCGCCCTTGGATGAAGGCATGTGCACCATAAAATGGACCCCTTGACTTTCCACTGGAGATGTCATCTGCTCACAGTGCCGCTGTCATGGGTAGTGCAGAGGCTAGGGCAGAAATGTGAACACCATCCTTTCATCTGGAAGTGGCTTAACCTTCTTCTTTTTTTGTATAAATAAGTAGTGAAACTGAGCCAGAACATGGGCAAATCCCTGATCTAAGAGCAAAGCCTACTCAGAATGAGAGTTGCCAGCCTGGTGGTTCCCACTCAAGTGAGCTGACTGTTACATCCACCCACCATGCCACGAACAACCACCCTCAGCACTGGGCAGGAGGCAAGGGTCAGACTCATCACTTTTATAAACACAATATAAGCTCACACTTCCCTCTCCATTCCTCCTGCCCCTCTGTAGCATCCCCTGCTCTCTAGCAAAACCATCTCCACACCTCAAGGTATTTGAGTATAGCCACAGCCATATTTGCTGGCAAGCAAACTTTTCCTGTAGAAAGTCCCTTGGCCCTGGCAATTGTGCATTTCTATTTTGCTGAAAGGTACAAGCTGTGCTGTTTATCCCGTGCTTGTGTGGGACCATGTTTGCATTCTTAAGAGCAGTGGTGCAAGTCACTTTCCCTGGGTATTACCATAAAAAGCTAGGTTCCCCCCAATTGCTTTTCTGTGCTTCACAAGATTGCCACTTTGGGTTTTGTGCTGGGGCAGCAGGGGTGAGATTAGCTTCCCAAAGAGAATTAAATCCATAAAAGAGGTAGAGGAGGGCCTGCTGGTGCTATTCAGGGGCAGTGGGAAGATACACTCTTCTGCAGACGGAGCTTCAGAGTACAACACCCCTAACCTTTATTATCATTCTTTCACTGCCAGGGAATTTAATTGATCAAAGCAACCCAATTCTTGGCACAAGTGCTTGAAGCTGCAAATCTGTTCAGACCTCGAGCTTACAGCCGGAACCCCCCTAAAGCTGCTAGCAGGTTTTGCACTCAGCTTCTACAGGGAGCATGTCCCAGCACCACTGTAAAGGGGTAGTGATAGAAAACGCTGAGAAAGAGGGAGGGGAAAGGGCCGATTAGACAAGCTCATAAGGATTTGATCTTAAGTGGGCCCGCTTGGCTCAGAAAGTTTGGACAATTGGGATTATCTCAGCCCTGCAAGGCGGAAAGCCAGAGATGGCGATGAAGTGCTGCTGTTTCCTCAGAGTTATGAAACCTCAGCCTCACCTCCAGCCTGGCAGTATTGTTTTGTTACAATTGTTCTAGCACATGATCGGACAAGTCCTCATCTGGGATCCAAGGTCAGCACCACAAACCTGGAGAGGATGGCTGTTTCTGCTCTTCACCTGTTTTTAAGATGCTTTCCACACAACGTAAGAAACTAACTCAAAACCATGGGCACGAAACAAATAAATTGAGAAAAAAATTCTATCCACGGTGGCACCAAGGACACAGGTCTGCACAGCACCACTGTCAGACAGGAAGAAAGCTCCCAGGCAGTGCAAGGATTTGATGGGGAGCAGCACTTGTTGCTGGTGTGGCAGAAGGCAGAAGCAGTCACTGGTGGCTGGGGTGCTGCCACCAACCCTCGCCTATTTCTGTTGGGGCTCCCAGTGCCCACAGCCCTGCCGGGACATCCTGCCTGGCCTACTTTGATTGCTGCTTGGCTGTTGCTAGTATCTATAAAAACCAACCAAATTACAGTTCCCCTTAAAACCCCAAGCTAGTTACTAAAATAGCCCGAGATCAAGGGCACGGACCTGGCACAGACTTAGAAGCAATTGGTGGGGCAAGCTTTTAAAATTATCTACCTAAATATGGATTTCTAAGAGAGAAATCAGAAGTTAAAAGAGTGTAAACTGTTGTCATAAATATTTGAGTGAGAAGCAGACCGGAACAAGAGTTTTTTGGTCTGTTGGCTATAAAGATGCCTTTTACACTACCAAAACATCCTCTGTCACACTCTTTCCCCGCCTGTTCACTGCTCCTGTGGCTCTTTCCAGCCTGATTTTATACAGAGCCTATGGCATCTGAAAGAAAAGCTGCCTGTGTTTTATGCTCTTCCTAATTTGCAAGAAAAACAAATGTAAATCACACCTCACATTTGCAGCACTGCAAAAGAAAATGTTAGATTTAAGGCTGTGATATGTACAACAGTAGAACCAAAAAGAGTGATTGGATACCAGACAAAATATTTTATATTTTTTTAAGGTCTGCTAGGGAAAAAGAAAGGTTTGAATATGAAATATCGTCTCCCCTTGACTCACTTAGTATTGTTTTGCATTAAAAAGGAAAAAGCCGCATTGTATAATGCATGCAGCAAGCTGTGTGAGTGGAGTGTGCATGTTAAAGCAATGTACTGAGCATTGGCGCTTATTTATTAAAATTCTGATGCGAGGTGAAACTCAATTTAGTCGATGTCAGCAAGCCTCCTAATGAGGCCTCCTTTTATTTTTTTAATTTTTTATTATGAAAGGCAGCTTTGTGCCTCCTCTAATCAGCTTGACAAAGGACATATAAAAATGCAAAGAGACATAAATATTACTGTAATTACCAATAAGAAATGCCATGGACAAATGCAGGAAGTAGCTGCAGATCTATTTGCAGACGTAATGGCTGAATATTGTGGGTTACTTGTTTTGCTCTGAAAAGGAAGGGCATTTCATAAGCAGTAAACCACTTTGATCAAAATCCAAAACCAACACTAAATTTGTAGCTTTTTCCCCAGACTCAGACATATTCAGAAAGTACCTCTGACTAAGCATGATCTACTTGCCTGTTCACTAGTTCTGCAAACACTGATGTGTCCCAGTTTATGAGCTTTCTGCTAGGCCCACATGGGGGCTTTCTCCTGAGGTAGCAGATGAGTAAAACTGTCCTTCACATCCAAGCCCAGAGCTCAAACTGCCAAGTCTACAAAGACCTTAGAGATGGCAGCAGCAACATCAAAGGTAGATACAAGGGAAGGTACTGCTACAAACCTAGGAGTTGTTATGCAAATTAAAGGATGCAATGTAAGGGTATGTTAATGCCTGCATTAAGCCTCTGAACATGCCCACTATGAATCGTTTCCAGAAACCTAAGCAGATTCATTCTCAGCTGGAGGCTTGTATAATTAATAAAGACACTGTGCCTTCTCTCCTGACCCAAGTGGCTAGGTACCAAACCATTTATAGCTTTATAGGTTAACACTAACATCCAAAAACGTATTGGCAACTTGTGCAGATCCTGGCACATCAGTGTGATGCATTCCCAGCGTGAAACACTACTTAATAAGCGGGTCACTGCATTCTGCATTAGCTTCAGTTTCCGAGTGGGCTCAACGTATAGCCCCATGTAGAGTGTATTATGGTAACGACATCTCAAAGGGACAAAGGCACGGATAGCTGCAGAGAAGTCCATTCGAAAAAGAAAAAGTAACCCTTTTCTCCCTGGAGATAAAGGCATTTTGAAAAGGGCACTGCCACTGTTCAGGCACCCTGGAGGATTCTTCAACCTAACACATTGAAGTAGTTCATGTGTTATAGGGAAAGATGGTTGCTCCTTCATGTAACAGAGCTCATATGGATTCAACCCACTCCTCCCAATGCAACACCACTCCTCCTCACCAGCAAGAGTCCCAGTTTCACCCACATAAACAAGCAGCCCAGCTTGTTCTCAATTCCAGTTCCAAGCTAAGCTAGCTCATGGGACACTGTGTCTGCACTGGAAGAGAGGGTTCATAAGAGTAGAGAAGTGATTTATGACCCTACTGGCCCTTCTTCCAAATGGAGATTGCTGCTTGACAAGCAAAACCTTGTCTTGCATGAGTCTCCATAGGTGAGTGCAGAGTCAGCCCAGTTTTTTATGAAGATGATCCCATAGGAACCAAGCTGACTTTGCAGTGTGATGCATCAGAAAGCTCAAAGAATTAACTACTCAGCTAATTCTGTGCAGAAACCACTGTGGAATGTGCACAGCGCTTACATTTGTGCAGTAACACATTGGCAAATGGAGATGGCACCTAGCAGCACAGGCCAGTGTACTTAAGTTCCCTGGGCCAGATAAAGTCATAAAGTAAAGAAATGATCTATTGCATATGTAGTGCATTAGAGCTCTTCATTAACAGAGAGACTAATCAATTTATGGAACTCATGAATCAGTAAAGCTATTACTTATAATGATTATTGGCAAATTAACATATCACAGTGTACTGACCCCGATTCATCTCCAGTGTACGCCTACCCATCCACGGCCAGCAAAGGGCCCAGCACTGCTTGTGCCCTTCCACTCCGCTCAGCTAGACTGGGTCCACTTAACACAGGGAATAAAACGCCATGGCAGAGTCAGCCTCCAAGGTTTCCACTTTGGTAATCATACATGTGTATTGACTGTACAGAAAACAGTCATGGCTAGGCTTCGCAAACGAAGATTTGGGAAGGCTCTATCCACATTTGTTACAGGCACGCTGGTGGCTTATGAGGCCAATACAGACAACAGTAAAATAATACTAAATGTATGAAAGATCACAAGCCTTGGCCACTAGGCACGAGTTCTAAATCCACTCAAGAGTTACATACAAGCAATCTCAGTAGTGAGGTCCAACTCAAAAGAAAGAAAGAGGTCCCCTGCCAAATTCTGATGCTGATCCAGTTGACCACTTAATACTTGTTCCTATTTTGGAGGTAACATAATCCAGCACATTAATTTGGACCCAGCTTCAACCCAGCAAGGATCCTAGTGAGGAAGAAGATCTGTTTGCACAAAAACCTCAGGGTCAGGCTGCCTGCATCCCAGTAGTGTAATGGCCCTACATATGCAAAAACCTCAATGCAGGACTAAAAAAAAAAAAGAAAAGAAAGAAAAAAAAAAAAGAAAGAAAAATGGCATTATTCAACTTACACTCAGCCACAGAGCGCAGTAGGCCACATGTATGAAATGATTCTTTATTAGTGATCCTGTGGCTTTAAACCAGAGGAGACACAGGCTTTGAAATCCTACAGACGATCATTCCCTATTTAATTGTACCAGGCTTTTTTCACTGAAGCTTTTTACAGTCTAAACTGACATTCTTCTCTCTATTCATTACCGCATTCCTGGCCTAAAAATTGTATGACAAGGGAAAGGAAGTGGAAAATTAGGTTACAGTGCAAACAAACATACTGAAAACATTGCACATTTGAAAGTAAATTAAGTTTAACTATACTTCCCAAAGGTTAACTTCATAGGTTTTATTATTAGAAAATATCAAAACACTGTTCATTTACTGCAGGGCTCTCCTGCCTGCTGCTTTGTTTCTGGGTCATGCAAGTGTCATGAAGGGTCAGCTCCACATTACTTACAAGCCATGCTTGCTTAACAAAGTAATCCACAATCTTTCCAACACTCATCCACTATTAAGCGCTCTTGCATAGGGTATCATGGACATCGACGAGGCACTCAGGTTCACCAAGACAAGGAAGTTCCTACCAGCTGCATCACTGGCTCTCTGAACATACACACAAAGGGCAGGAGACTCCAGCCCACCTTAAATCAACGTTTCCTTGCCAAAATAAGAGGAGGCATGCTGCTCTAGACCAGCGAAAAGCCCATCCTTGACATCAGTTATATTGCTGTTTGCTGAACTAAGGTTTAATCAGAGGTTATCAGTGTTTCTGCTAATTCATAATAGCTTATTTTGGTTGTCAAAGCAACTGCCTCATCAATAAAAAGAGCAGCCAAAACTTCAGGATATTAGTTCAGAGCTTTGTACACTCCTCTGATCTACAAAGGTGAGTTTGGGATGTTAGCTATGCTGGGATGCGCCCTCAAGCTCTGTGCTGATGCCACAGCACCATGAAGTCGTAGCCACTCTCTCCCCTACCCTTCTCCAGTTTTCATGGGAAAGGAGCGCAAGAGCCAGAGACACTTGCATGACTTAGCCAGGTCCCCACTCGGGAAGGTCAGGAGATGACAAACATCACAACCCACTGTGGCATATCTCCATAGGTCATTTTAGCATTTTTGTGTCTCCACTTCCTGCAGGTTAAATTCGCACATATATATTTGAGATTGTGCGTGCCTTGATGTGATGGGGGAAAAAGCCCAAGTTAGCAGACTGGTTTGAGTCAATGCATCAGACAAGATGACATAATTGGAAAAAAAAGCTCAGTATTTAGAGCTTCAGAGGGTCATAATGGGTCTCATCTTTGTGTGAGAGTTAATTGTCAGTCCCCTGTCCTGCTGCCATCACGCCACAGCTTCCTCTTGCTAAAAGCTGTCCAGTCTCTCGACTAGCACGACAAACATGCACATGTTAATCATCACCATCTTAAATGGACTCTCTAGAGTAAAGGGCAGAAGCCCAGCTGCAATATTTACTTTTCTACAACGGAAGTCTCCCAGGGAAAAAAAGGAGGTGGAGATGGGGAAGGGACCCTTTCTTTCCTCTGAGCACTCAGTGCAATGACATTCCTAATGGTGAATTTATGATATCTTATCTTGTGCACAATGAATACTCTGTGTGAGTCACCAGATTTGATATGACACTAAAAAGAAAGAGTGATTCACAGTTAAGCAAAGCTGGAGAGCTGGATGGCCAAGTTTTTGTTCTGTCAAGCACCAACATTTCATCACCTTAAGGGCATTATTAAACTTGCCAACCCTTTTGGTCCTCTTATTGGTAAGACATTTCCTGGAGAACAGGAAAGGAGGGGAAGAGGCACTAAAACATACTCTCTAAAGGCTTGAAGACATTTGTCCATTTTATGACTCTTATTTGTTCTTGTTCTCTCTGTTCTTTCCATTGTGCTTCTCCCCATTTAGATCTTGTTGACATCAGTCCTTTGTTATCTTCCTAAATAAGCTGTAATGAAGTCCTTTGAGCTACATGTGCATGCCTTATTTTTTCAGTTTTTGTTTCTCTGAACTGTGCCTATTCACTTTCCCTCACACTAGAGCCTCCCTTCTCCCAGTCCATAACATCCTTTCTAATCTGCTTTTCATTTGCTCCTTTTCACCTTTGGTTACGCAGTGGCCAATAGCCAGAGTGCTTTACAAAATAAATCACATAATAACTGACCCTCACTGAAAAGCAATAGGCACACACATGGACAAAGCTGAGCATCTAGAGAGGGAAACATCTGAAATTTCAGTGCCCCAAAATACAAACACAAAGAGGGGAATCAAAAGGAGATAACATGAAAAAACCCTGAAAGGGCACTTATAATGTCTGGCACATGCAAACAAATCTAAGGGACGTTCATAGCCATAAAACTACTAGACTGCAGACCATGTAGCTGTACTACAGCAGCCCGTCTGGCCACCTGATCATCACTTGACTATATTGGAAGGTGTTTTTATGTAGCTTCTTTCATAATCGCAGCCTTTCATGGCACTTTACAGAATAATGAGTTGGCATACTACAGCTATTATGCACTTAGCAATAGTGCACAGACAACCTCGCACATCTAGAATCAATTTTATTGAAAAGCTGATGGGCAGGGCAAGCAGGTTATTCTCTGCCTTTTTGTTTTGAGAAGCACCATGGATCCTGAGCTTGCCTCTTGCAAGGCAATGTAAAAAACTGGGCATGCACAGATATTTTTTTTTCCAAAGGAAAAAAGAAAAGGTGAGCTTTTACCAATAGCTTGCTTAAAGTGGGTACCGGTGACTATATCCCAAGAATTGACTCCTATTCCCTATTTGGATGATAGGAATATTTTTTTGATTAGCTACTATGTCAAATAACATGTTTTCATCATCCTGGATCTACTTGAGAATTTCCTCCAAAACAGACACAAAGGGGAATGACTCAAGCAAAAGCTAGAGATGGCACTGTCCCTGAATGGCAGGTCCTAGGGGCAACAGCAGTTCCCTACATAGTCTATGATTTGTCTCACTCTACTAACCATCTTGATAGATATTTACATATTATTCTTTCATGCACGCATGAGTGCACACATGTACCCTACAGTTAATGGTACACTGTGTGGCACACCCTATGAGCTTGCAACACTGGACCCACCCATCATAGAACCACTCTATGCTTAGTGTAGAAGCAAAGCACAGCACTCTCCAGGATCCCTTTGGGAAAGTGGATTAGTGATAAATCCTTCTCAGACTCTTTCTCTTTCTCTACAAAGCATCTGACACACCATCTTTGGCGATGGGCCCAAATTTTACTCTTGGAATTGGTCTCAGCCTCACACATCTCTTCTGTCTGAGAAATAAGATGGGTTACCACAGACTACACCTTCCTGGCCACTGTCCTGTCCTGGAAAAGCTATACAGGACCCAGTCAGCTGAAACATTTATTTCAGCTGAAAGTTAAATCACAGCCAATAAATCAAAACAGAAACCACAACTTTCAGCATAGGGTCACAGTAGGACCGAGAACCCTTGTTTTTTTTAACCAAAGTTCTTCAGTGTGTTTTTTCTTGCTTAAAAGGAAGGAGAGGTCACTACTAGCAGCATGCTACTTTTGAATTTTCTTTTTTTTTTTTTTTTTTTGAATGCAGGCTGTATCCAGAATTTTTGTTATCACAGCATTCCACAGTGGCTTTGTAATTCGCCTTGGTTTTTCCCAGGAGAGTCATAAACACCTTGCAAGACCCCGGCAGTGTTTGTAACAGTGATTATTGGGAGGGGACCACAACTGGTAACATTAGATATCCTTTAATTTAGAAGCAACAGACACAAGAAAGGCAACATGGCCCAGCAAAAGAGAATTGGAAGGACTTACTCCTGTGTCTGTCCCTCTTCCTCTTGTATTTTGTCTAGCTCATCTATTTAAATGTTAACCTCAGCAGAACAGTTGTCCTCCTGCTCCCTAGAGAAGTGAGCACATGGGGGCCCTTCTAAAGAACATCAGAAGCCTTTAGCATGATACAGTTATGCAGCCAGAATGATGGTGTGACAAATTTCCAGCCACACTGATAGTCCACTTTTAAATGATGAATAAATCTTCCTGTCTATCTTGGATTGCATGTAAGAAAGGTAACTCTCCAGCTTATATAGTTACAGTGAAACTTTCAAAATAAATACAGCAAAGAAAGATGTTGTGACAAGTTACCTGCAAACCTGGAAGATAATAGCTCTCTGAGGTCAAACTACTCCATTTACCCAAAAGAAGCATTAACTCTTACATCTGATAAGAATATCAATGTCACTACTCAATATGTGACACATTCTCTTTGCAGAAATACAAAGACAATCCGTTTAGCCATTAGTGCAGGGTGTCACATCAATTACTGGGATAGATGCATCAGGGAAACTCAATTGCTCTCATAGATTTTTCCCAGAGTTAAAGTTGCATTTGCCTCAATCCCAAAGGAAGGTGGAGCATCCCTTGCTCATTATTTAAAATCTTCACTGCTGCACAAATTAGAAATCCCAGCCAACTTTCACAGCTCCATGTTTGCAAAATCCCTCAGCAGTGTCAAATATGTCCTTAAAGGAGCTGCAATCCTTGATGAAGTAGTTTCCCAGTTCTCACATTGTACTATCCCTGGCAAAAGGTGAACACAGAGAACAGTAAAATGGTTTGGAGGGGCACTGAAGCTGCACTAGATGTTTCAAATGCTGTTAGCCCAGCTTCATGGGTTTGGGAGTCATACTGAAACACCCCCAAGGGCCAAGGCCTTTGACAAAACCTGCAGTCCCTTACTGCCTCTCATGCAGCACCTTGGATCCACTTAAACACATTATTTATTAGCCTCTGGAATCACAGATGACAGAATACCACAAACAAGGCTAAGACTGATTTTTCAGGACTGGCAGCTGTCAGAAACCCTCAAAATCTGGTGAAAAACTTCCATCTCATGACATTTCTTCAAACCTGGGAACTCTACATTACTTGTTCAACTTCTTCAACACAGCTCTGCTTTCAGGTCCTGACCTTGCCTGGAATAAGGTACCACAAAGGCAAATATGAGCTGTAGTGTTTGAGAAGCAGCCAATGTATTTAAGAGTGTGGAAATACCTTGCTCACTCTGCGTTTGCAGCTTGGGTCTGTGTTTTATTCTATTTAATGCAGTTCACTAAATAGAGTCAGTTGATATTTTACAGAAATACTACAAAAAGACAAAAGACCAGCTGGACTTGTTGATATTTTTCATCCTATGTCCTTATAGGAGGACTGCTCTCTAGAGAGTTTATTTGTATTTCAAAGGACAAGTTGTGATTCCTGAGCTGATTTCAGCCTGTAGCATTTCGGTCTCGAGCATGTTGGCATGGTTAACAAAAACACACCCAGCAGTAAGGCAGCTCTGTTGCTAACACTTCACTGTTTGTATGCGAAGTATGCACACGCACATTAGTCACACTGCCTCACTGTAACCTAGACGCCTGCATGGTTTACTAATACCAGGCACATTCCTTTAAATTTTGGACACTAGTAAAGTAATCCAAAAGATGCAGTTTCAGTTCACTTGAGACCTCCTCTGCTTGAAGAACAGCTCCTTCTGGATTCCCTACCCCACACACCCCCAGCCTTCTTTCTGAGGATAAAGAGGGGTGGAAAGCACATGAGAGAAACTGGAGTGATATCGTGCCTCTCATCCCACAGTCCAGTGACTCAAGCAATCTCCCAGGAGGCAGGAAACCCACCTCCAGCTCCCTCCTCTGCCTCAGAGTCTGAACCGCCTTAGATGATCTCATCCCAGAGTACCCAGTAAGATGGTGGGTATTCAAGAATTCAAATTTGGTGTGAACCACCCAAATTAGTCCCCCTGCTTTAGCAGGGCAGGCTGAACAAGGAACAACCAAACAAGGTTCTGCAGAGCCCCATTACTTGCATCTTACCTTGTCAAACACATTTTCTTAACTCTAAACTTAATTTTACCACCCGTTTATCAATTATTGACTTCCTAATCAAGTGCCAGCAAACAAGGCATTAAATAAACTGAGCAGTAGTAGCAAGGCATTTGATAAACTAGAAATAACACATCAAAGGCTATAGTCTCATGGTAATACAAGTTCTAGTTAAAGGCCTCCCTATGCATATACGCCTTGATCTGTTAAGGTTATTAAAACGGAAAGCACAGCTGTATTTTTATTAAAATAATTAGCTCCTTCAGTCTGTTTTGAGTGATGTTCCTCATTTCAGATTCAATTTAAGCTCCATCCTATCCAAAGCAGCATATGATTGCAAATTATCTCTATCACAAATGAAAGTTACAGTGGTATTTAAAAACTAATTATTAACCCAATATTGTAATGGCTTGAGCCTCTAAGGCGCAGAGTTCTTGAAGGCCATTGTAATTCACAGGCATCAAGGTGGCATACAGCCTCCTTACAGAAAGCTGAGCCATAACCCTGACTCCCATTGCACAAATAACCCTAGAAAGCCCATGTTTGAAAGCATTTGACACTTCCTATAGACAGCAGGCACCCACCATCTAGCACAAGTTTGTGAACTTCTCTGCAGCAGGGTTAGTTTAAGTAATAATAATATTTATGTTCTAAGGAATACTGTTTAAATACACCTCCCACACAACGAGATTTACTGTTTCAGAAGGAAGATGTCTGCACACCAGAAAAAGTGAATAGCAAAGATCACAGCAGGGAGTTTGAAGTCAAAACTCCATTTTTATTATTTCACTGGGGCTGGAGAAGGGAATATTTGATTTTTTTTTTAATCCACCTGCAGTTGCTAAGCATCTTTCACACAGAAGTCAGTAGAAATACTGAAATTCCAAGAGAACTCTGTATGTCTGCCACAAGCACTCACTACTGCTGGGCCTAGGCTAAACGCTCGAAACACCACATACTGAAAGTTAGTCCATCTGTAATATGCACATAACTCTGTCTGACAGAAATGGATCAAATGTAAGTTCCTCCCTGCTGGAGTGCCTGATAAGCAGTGGCACATGCTGCTCCATCAGCATGAGTGAGGTGCTACCCTGGGCTCATTGCTCAGCCCCATGCAGGGCTAGCAGGGCCCGGGGCATCAACACTTGGAGGCAGGCCCTGGGCTTCTCTGGCTCCACCATCCCATCTTTGGGGCAGACATGCCTTATTCCCTCAGGTCAGCACTGAAGCACTGGCCTTGCACAGCAGTAGGAGACCGTGGTGCTTCAGGTAAGAGGGAGGAGTGCAGCTTTCGAGCTTTCCATGCAGAAGAGCTTGCGGCGCTGCCCTGCACTGGGCAGAGGTACCTTCCCACTCCAGACCCCATCCTCCCTGTAAAGGGAAATGCTATTTCTCATCAGCAGCGCTGTGCTTTGCCTTGGGCAAGCTGCCTCCCAGCCTACACGGTCTGGGCTTCGTGCTGGGAGGAGGAAAAAGAGCACTTCAGAAGTCCTACTATACCCACTTTCTGAATCTGGGACAAGTCATTAATTATTTTACGATAATAATGTCTGAGAGTCAAAGATGACCAAGAAGGCTGCTGAAATTAGAGGAGTTTATCACAGCAGCGAAATGGAGGTGTATTTAGGATGTAATTGCAGTTAGGTGTTCTCTGTTGCTCTTCCCCTTGATGAAGTTTTTTCCTGGCTTTAAGGCCATTGACATTCCCTCATTCCTTGCAGGGATATGTGGCCATCACTCTCATGTCTGTAATAAAACCCTGCACTCAGGGCCTTAAACAAAAACAAACTCTTCACCTTGAGCACAGCAAGTAATTAGTGCTGTTTGAGCACTTTCCACAATTGGCAATTTTTGCACATTGGCAATTTTACTCTCTGAGTCCAGAAGTAAGTCATATCCTGCCCTGGATATTATATTGAGAAATATAAGGTGATTATAGAAATTGTTAAAACACAAAAAGTGACAGGTAATGGCATCAACATGAAGGCACAAATTTCCTGCAGACAAGCCTTAAAGAAAGAAAGGAAAATAGGATTTGCAATAAATGTATGTAATGAAAGAGACAAAGGCACAAGAAATGTTTGTGTGCTCTTACAAAATAAGAGCTGGACTTCCAGAATTTATTGAGACACTGTTTATATGTACATACTCATCTAAATTCACCTCAAAAGTGCTGTGTACTGTAAGCAGCATGCCAAGAATTAATAAAAAGAATATATATATATTTCTCTCTATTTACTCTTTTCTGCCAGTATTTCACATAAACAGACCAGGGGAAAGTGGGGGGGAAACACACAAATGCACAAATAAAATGCTTAAATACTGTGCAATCCTTTAAGGTTTTTGGCTTCAAGATTTTTTGTAGCTGCCAAAAAAAAAAGAAAGCAAAATATTTTCACTCAAGCAATCAGCCAGCACCTACATCATATTTAAACTGCAGTGACGGACTGCCAGTAATGCTCTGTGCTAACACCAAAGGATAGAAGACACACGTAGATCTAAAACCCCACTGGATAATGTTTTCTCTTAACTGCTTATTTCTCACCAACAGAGGTTATATTGCTCCTTCACATGCTAACTGTACTCAACTTTTACATCTTCCTGCACCCATGAAAACGTGCACTAGCATTCAATCGCTTCCCTGTTAGTTATCCCAAGTGAGCTTGCACTGGAACTGATTTATTCCAGCCCTTTTTATGCCATTTCCCTGCAGACAGGCTGCATGCAGCCATGCCGAGAGCTCCCATTTTTCTTTGCACAACAGGTCATCAAAACAGCTTCTCGGTTTGTCAGCAGGCACCATGCATGTATCATATGCAATGGACTGGACTTGTCACATAAGGGAAAATGCTGAAAAGATCAGTTTTCCTTCTAGAATACAGCCCTGTCATATAAAACTATTGCAGTGATTATCTCAGAGGCCTGGGACCATGACACACGGATTCTCCTCTGTATTTTACCACTTGGATCTTCTTGTTGTTATTCTTTCCATATCTCAACAAATGTAAATCCTCAGGAATGAGGGACTCATCCCTCCTGAGTTTATGAATGTTTCAAAAATAAAAGACGACCCTGGCGAACAACTTCATCAGAAAAAAAACACACTTCCCTTAGAAGGTTTATTCATAGAACACGTTACCAGAAGTACGTTGAGGTAGGCAGGAAACATCACTTCTGTGATGAGAGACTTCAAAACAGAGAAATATATTCTATTTCTTGAAGTCCTGCTTTGTGTGTGTGTGTGTGTGTGTGTGTGTGTGTGTGTGTGTGTGTGAATCTTTCCCCCTTCTTCCCCACTAAGCTGCTGCAGTTCAGAGCTGTCCGCTTTGTTTCATTCATAGGTCCTGGCCCAGCTCTAGAAAACTGGGCTTTTTCTGGTAATGCTAGATACTTTTTCAGGAGACATTTAAGAGCTCCATCAGGAACACGGTGGTCTGAAAGCTTGCCAAAAATATGACTGACTTTATAAGCTCTATTAGTGGTCAGCCTCACTAGCAGAGTTTGCAAGCATTGCCAAACTGCTCTGGCTGCAGTTAGACATGCTGTGCTGGCTGCAGCTGATGCAGGCTAAGAAGTGAATCCCTCCTCCCAGCTCTCCCCTAGCTTGTCAACACCTTCCTGTCAAAATTTACCCTGCCTCATATCTGACAGAGCAGCTTCACATGCAATCACCCTCTTGGCCAGCTGTGTTCATACAAGCCAGGTTGAAAAATACCACTATTAGAAATGCTTCAGCTAACTGAGGTCATATGGCCAGGAGTGGGACAAGGGCAGCTGCAAGGTGGACAGGCTGATGAGGCTGCGATCTGGAGGAAGCCAGGGGAGCAGGCTAGGTTTGGGGGCAGCAAGGAGCTCAGTGGTGGGTCCCATTTCAGGAAGACCTGAAAAAAGGGGGCTCTCCCATTGGAGGTTTCCAGCAGCTTCATCCAACAGAACAAGTCTTTGATCACTGCAAAGGTCCATGCTCTGCTGTTCCCAGCACAATGGCCAAAAATACACAGCCAAAAAGCTTCACATGCAAAGACAAAACCTCTTGTTATCTCCAGGCAATTTTGGACACCAGGAAACCTGCATAAGTTTCTATTAATAGCAGTAACAGTTTATCTAAAAGGAATGAAAGACAGCTAATACTAAACTTGGTGCATGGGTCAGTCTACAGACAAAACATGTTGCCTGCTTTGTGGTAACGGTTCTAGCATAAACACAAGATATTTAAAGAACAAACCTTAACTAACTGTGCATTTGTGTGGGATTCTTTTCCCTCTCCCCTCCAAACACGTAGAGCTTCTCCAGAAATTTCAATCCTGCTGTTTCCCAAGAAATATATTTGGGGGCAGGAGGAGAAAAGAGGAGAGGCTGCATGTTACCACATCAGCATAGCCCCAGGCAGCACACGCCCTGGGGCACACAGTGCAGTTCCCACACCTGTGTTTCGACTATAGGGTGGGCTAGAGTGACTGAAGGCCCCCAAGGATATGTATCTACTACTGAGTGATCCCTTCCATCCCCTTCTGCCTGTACAGATACTTCTACAGAATTGGTTCTCAGTCTTTATTGTGACACCGTTTTAATGAAAAAACACGCAAAGCAGACGGATGATTCATAAGAAAACCTCCCCAACAATAAGAAATGCCCAATGGGCATTGCATGGACTGGCAATCCATCACAACTATTAGATCCCTAAGAAATAGTAATTTAAAAAAGCAAAACAAAACACAACCAGAAAAAAAAAAAAAAAACCAAACCACAAACAAACTAAAAAAACCAAAACCAAAAATGCCCATGCTAGAGAGCTGAGATGCAGGCAGCCCCCAAAAGCACCTTTAGAATCTCCTCTCACAACCTCTCACAACAAGACTACTGCAGGCTTGCTATATTTAAACTAGTGCTTGAACTCATCTTCTTTTTCCTCACCACTGAAAAACTGAAACAGAATAAAAATCTAGCAATATCTTGCCACTGTGGCTCCCCAGAAGAGAGATCAATTCCTGCCATTGTTGGGAAAAGCCAAGGATATTATAGAGCCAACGAAGGTGACTGCCGCATGGAGAAGCTCTTCCCTTGAAAGACCCCCATGGGACCTTACTTGGCAGTGAGGTGTAACCTATTTCCACAGGAGTTCATCTCATAGTAGAGCAGTAGCAGGAGGTACTACTGGGACTGATGGCCCCCAAAGGCACGGCATCCTACCAGCCATCTCACTCCATCTTCCACCTCCAGGATCAGCAGCCTTTCCTCCTACAGAGCAGCTCAGTTTGGAGAGGACCAACTCTCCCCAGCAGGAAATCACTGAGCCATTAGCCTTCCCACCTCTTCACCACCTGAACAAGGACAACAGCTTCCTGGCATACAGGAGAAGGGAGGGAGGCATGCAATTTAAGGAGGTGAAACCATAGCAGTACTGAGCCCTGTTGTTCTGGTGCTAGTGATGGTATGACATGTATCAGCACATCCAGCTGCATCGAAGATGCACTCAGAAACCAAACCTCTGTGAGCTATGAACTGCTGTTCTCATCTCAAGATGATTCACTCAGATGCTAAAACTTTAAATGTCACTATTGTTAACATACAGCTCAGCAAAACACGCAAGAAAGAGTGGGAAGGGATGGATTAGGAAAGTCTGTGTGATTAGCATGAGTCACAGCTCATTTTGGCACCATCAGTGAATAGGCCACGCATCCACCACTTCTTCATTGCCTTCAAGAATCTGAACCCCAACGCAGGTCATCTGAGCCCATCCACAAAGGGCCTAGGCTTCAAAGCAAAGCCAAACCAAAGGAGCCAAGCAGAGCTCATGGGTGTATTCCAAGCCCACAGAAGGAGAGCTCAAAGGGCTTGAAAACATTTGCCAAAGACAGTTTATCATAAGAGAAACATGATTTTCAAGCTGTAGCCATCTTCATGGAGGTTTAAGGAGCTCTTGTTCACAAAGCCTACACTACCAAATGCTGGATTTCTGCTTCTCTCCAAGTCAGATACTTGTAACAGCCCTGTCTTTGCTGAGCTGACTTCTAACTGGACTTTTCCCAGTGCAGATACTAAAGCGTATGTCCAACTCCATTCTTCCCTGAACCAAACTTGCATCTTACATCAGAAAAGAAGCTACAGGCTCAATACCCATAATGCTGGATAGAAGCTGAGTTTGCTAAGCTGACACTGTGCCATGGTTTTGCTGGGGAGCAGACAACACAAAGCCTGTTGCTTTTTGTTGAGTGTGGGTGAAAAAGCAGAGTGGAATGTCTATCAAATACAATAGAAACTGAAATTTTGTGGCAATGAACAAGGACTTTATTGCTGTAGTCCAGAGACCAAAAATTCATACCAGGCAATGGATGTAGGGTAGAGCAAAGTGCATGGTTTGGAGCATATGGACAGAACAAAATAATTTATCTTAACTGCAGGGTATGACATAGAGAGGGGAGTGCATGGACAGAAAAAGTCCTTCATTCTTTTTCAATTCTAAGACAGCTGCAACAACAATACAACTTTGCTTAACACTATAGCCATATTACCAAAGGGACTGGGGACTTGGAAAGCTTAGAAAGAACACAGCACTGACATTCTTACATTTTGAAAGAGTCTTACCATGACCATAAGAGACTGACAATAAATAAATTGGATATGGTATCACTAAGTATGCAAAGGATTTAAGAAAATAGGACAGGAGACAAATAAATGCATTTACATCTGATTTTGCATCAAAGTTACCAAGACTTCCAAGGTGGAGAGAGAACTTTACAATATCCTTACCATCTCTTCATTCAGAAAACGTCACAGCACTGTCGTTGGAATTGCAGTGCTTATGATGGTGTTGTATTTAAAGATAGTATTTTCACAAGTCCAGAGGCAAATCAGTTTCACGTCATTCCTGGTACTTCATTATAATTTGATTTGGTTGCCTTTTATTCCAACTCCAGCTTCATAGCTAGAAGGGCTAGTCTACTCCTCCTGCCCTGCAAGGGTGTACAGCATTCCAGGAGCACTACATAATGGTGGGACTGAGCCTGCAGGTCCATGGAGACCTGAATCAGTCTAAGCCAGGCTTGTGGCACGCCAGCCCTCTTCCTGCTTCTGCATTCCCCCTTTCTTCTTCACCAGTGCTGCGAGTTATCCACTTACTTGGCAAGGTGGTTTGCCACCACCAGCAGCAAACTCTGCTCCCTGAAGCAGCCCATTCTGCAATTACAGGAAAAATAGTGTGGGTATTAAGCTAGAAGTTAGCCGGTCAATACTTCAGTTGTTATTCCAGAAGGAGGTGGTTCTGGAGTGGAGTCAACAGGTGTCTGAGATCACGCTTTATATAACTGAAAAAAGATATTTCCTAATTAAAAAAAAAAATGTTGTTTAATAAATAAATAAATCAAAGCATACACTCAGAAATAGATTCCCCCCAAAGCCTTTCCTTGTCACTGAAGCATGATGTTCAGTATAGCCCTTTGCTTTTTGATATGCTGAGAAGAAAGAAAAAGGACCAAGAACGTTTCAAACTTGTTTCCTGCACAAAGTCATGTAAGCAATGTTGATATCTATTGCAGATGTGCAAGTTATGTTTGGATACAGATTCCAGTGCCTCGCAGCTTTCAACCATACACACACTGACAAAGCCAGAGTCAAAATAGCTCACTTTAGTTTCCCACAGCACTAGTGTCATTCACCCTAGCACAGATGATCAGCATTTCCCTAATTCCCAAGCATCAGCAATACTCTTACAGAGTTGAACAATCCCTTGTGACAAGAACTTGGGGAGAGAGGATTTCCCAAAATCCTACAGGAATTTTGGTGGCTGCTCAGCCTCTGTGTGTACCTGTCATCAGTTTCTTTTTCTCTTCAGGGCAGCACAAACCATCAATGTGCCAGAAAATTATTGTTATAGCTCTCTGCAAAGGGTTGACTTGTTTTTTGCTATGTAGAGGATCAACATGAGCAGCCCTTGAGCAGGTGGAGACCAATGTCTCTTGTAAAGAAGATATCACCACACCCCAACATCTCTAAAGTAAATGCACACAATAAGGAGCTGCTATGCATTGGTAGGGGGTGGGGAAAGGGAGGAGGACATTTATTCCATGTTGTTAAGTCCTATAAAGGCAATTGATTAGGTTTATCAGCAATGGATGGATTTGGGGTAAGGATCATCAGGACAGAAGGATTTAGAGAGTCCCTTATTTCCAGTGTCCTTCCCCTTTTTATGGTGCCCTATTTTTTTTCCCACAAGTAAATTAAAATTGTTGCTGCAGTATTGCTGACCTCTTTCACACACAGGGCATCAAATCTCCAAAGAGTCCCTTAAAGCCCAGTTCTTTCCCAGTGCTGTATCCTATTAGTGCACTGACCCTTTGTGCATCCAGCAGAGCTGCTAACCAAAAATGCCTTTGGAATCTGAAAGCTGCAGCACAAAGGCAGCCCTTAGGTTTGAATAGGGCAGAGTGGAGGGTTTATTCCTCCTTGGAGTGAGCTCTTCATGGCATGAGAGTTACAGCGGAGCAGGTGAGGAGAGAGTTTGGGCTCTTCAGCAGACATAAATCTCTTATTGAAAAGGAAAAAACATTGGAGTCTATACCAAGGATTTCCCAAAACAGAGCTCTTACCAGCTGACTTTAGTTGTATAAGCAGCCTCAGACATAGCCAACTTCCCAAGTCTAGGTCACCATGGGGGAAAAACCTCTGGGGAAAAAAATTTGGGTTTGAATCTGGAACAGAAGAACAGAAGGGCATCCCATTCAGAATGCAATAAAGGGAGCACTTGAAAAACAAAGAATCTTTCGGGTATTAGAGCTACAAAAACTTTTTTAAAACATTCCTTGAACTTAAAAGATAGGAACAGAGTGCCTAGCAGCTCTATCAAGCTAATTTTAAATAAGCTGGTGTGAGTTCATTTAGACAGCAGGTTATTCCTTTGTGTCTCCAAAAGTTTTGAAAAGGAGTGGGAGATATCTACATGCAAAGAGCAAATGGATGTCCTAGATTATCTGGGACAACGTCAAAATACAGTGACTGTTCTGATGAGGACAGCCAACCTCCAGGAAGAAAAGTCCAAGATAAAATGGCATCCCCGAGTAATGAATTTGCTCTTACACCCCATGACAAGTCAAATGCCCTGAGATGACTTATTTCCAGTATCACAGTGGAAGACTGACAAGACAGAGAACTGAGCATACTCCTACATCCCAAATGCTTGTTTTACTTTCCCTTCACCCACTCTACCAATGAACTCTTTGTGCAAGATTTCTTTTCTCAGCAAGAAATTTGGGATAGATTATCATCCTGTCACAAACAAGGGATCACATGAACAGAACTGTGTTTAGCATTTCACTTGAAAGTTTTTGTTTAATGTTTCCTCTTCGATCCCCATCAACCATACTTTGTTCACAGATCATTTAAGACTTCTAATTTCTCTTATCCTTCAATTAAGGTACTTAAGATGGGAAATAAAAACTTAAAGATTGGATAACTACACATATTACAATTGCCTTTATCACCTTCCTTCAACAGGTAAGTTAGGAAGCCCTGCCAAGTCTTCAGCCAAGTTAACAGGAGGCTTACAATGATACATCTGTCACTGCTACTGGAGTCAAAACAGAAGTCTGTTTTTCTTCCTTTCTCCACCCCAACACTTATTTATGTATTTAACTAACCTACCCAGTTGACTGGCTGTGCTTGCCTCAGAAAACAGAGAATTTATGTGGTGTCTGGTCCCTTCCCTTGGTGCAGCCCAGAGGAATCCTGGCTCACCAAATCCCTGAATCACCTTGGCTGCAAGGGAAGCATGGGACAAATCCCGTGAAGTTAATACCAAAAACACAGAAGTCAGAAGGGCACTTTGGGTACAGAGGCCTTGAATTTTCTTTAAAATATTTTTTAAATGCTGCAAAAAAGATACTATTCTTTAATATTTAATCAACTTTGGTAACAGTGTCTCATCATCAAAATAAAAATGAAACAGGAATGTTTGTGGATATTTGCAGCTACTATTTGCCCCTGTAGGTGCAGAGAAAATGAAAGAAATGTAGCCCCCACTTGATCTAAAAAATGTACTTCTTATTGGGAAGTGGAGACAGGAAAGATATGGATAAAATAAGAATATTGAAGGTAATATAGTGAAAATAACTGATGGTTACCATCCCTTCCAAATATTTCTACTATCAGCAAAAAGGTTAAACTTAGGAACAGATAGAAGACAGTGAGTTAGGCCACTGCTATCACAAGCTTAATATCTGCACAGATCAACTCGTAAAATCTTTCCTTACTGCTTACTGGTTTCTCTTAGCAGCAGAGAATCTGCCCTTACAGGAAAGGTCTGTCTTTTCCACAGATCTGTGCTCATGTAAACCTCTTACAAAGAAGGGCTCTGCTCCCTCAACTATTCTGGAGTGTTTCGGTCCTCAAAAAGAAAGGGTTTGGACAGAAAGAGGAAGTGATACATTTTCAGTCTCCCTTTTTTCTTGATTTTTACTGCCTACATTAGTCATCCGTGCCCATGCAGCATATAACATTCATATCATTAATAAAATAGTCTGTTAACATCCTTGGAGGCAGGAAAATAAACCTGAAGCGTTGATTTCAAGGTTCATCTGGAACAGACAACCAACATCAACTGCACAAAAGGAAAAGTGAAAGCCAAGGCCTTCGGCAACATGCACACAGCAGTGCCTCTAGCAGAGGGGTCCCGCCTGGTTACATTTGTTACCCCAGAACCACAGGACATCAGCATCTCCACTGCTCTGGACTCACAGAGCTAGTGCAACAAAATCGGTACCATTTCCATAGCCGATTTTGCCTACAAGCTCCAAAGCTGGTCCACCTCTCCCTTCCTGCTTCCCCACTGCAAGGATAACTTCAGCAAAGAATACAACTTCACAGCCATGCTGAGGTACCTAAAGAGCTGCGATCACATTCAACTTAGAGCATAAAGTTAAGAACTACAGCTAACAAAATCAAGGTGTTTGACTCAGGGCTAATATGGGTAGAATATAGCTCTCAGGAGTAATTTTTCCTCCATTCGGTCTTCTTATTAGGTACTTAGAAAATTGATGACCTGAGCAAAGTAGAGTGCAAACCCACCTAAAACTCACCTGCACCCTCTATCTAGCAACTGTTCTACCAAAGCTCACCGTATTTACAGTTCTGTACTTCCTTCCTTTCTAGAAAACAGATGTACACACTTTTGTTATCTCAAGGTAGCACACTTGTGTTACCCTGATCTGAACATACAAAGCAGAATGGTAAACTGAGGCCTTCAGCAACATCCACATTTGCTCAGAGCAGAGGGCTCTCACCTGATTGCATTTGTTACCCCAGAACCACAGGACTCATTTGGCTTCGTTTTCAGTGCAGTCAGTTCATTTAGGTCAGCTGCAGACAGGCAGCACTGACCTCGGTCTAAAACTAGAGAGCTTTGTTGTCCCTCTGCCACAGGACAGGCCATATGCACCAGTTACTTTGGGGTTAAGTAAAAAAAAAGATACATCCTGTGTGTCTTGATTAAGAGCAAAGAGCCTGCCTCGGAGTAGCTTCTCCTTTCTAGGCTATAGAAAAATAAAGGAGGGAAAAAAACAGAGACCCTAGTAAGGCTGACAGAGGAGCACCTCAGTGATCAATGCAACTGAAAAGGATGAGGCAGTTTTCATCACTTTATCGCAGAGCTGGCTGCTGCAATTAGCGGTACGTCATTTGCTCCGTCACTCTGTGAGAGGTCTCATCTTTGACCCTCTTCTTGGTAATTATCCCCTCCTACAGCTCACATGAAATGAGACCTATCAGGTGCTCCAGCTGCACTCAGTCACCATCTTGGTGCACACATCTTATGACTCCTTCCGAGGACAAGCAGGCAGAAGCCAAAAATAGCTTCCTCATCTTATTTACACAACAATCATGAACACTGTAATAAACAAATAAGCTCTGATGAAGCTGCTTTATAAAATTGCTTCAAATTTAAATATTTTATCTTCTACCAGGAAGGATAAACAGAAGTGCTAGCACTATCTTTAAAACAACAACCAGAAGAAAATCATAACTGCCCAGTTGTTAATTTCTAATGTGTGTGTCAATATTGACGATAATCAGGAGCTTGTAAAAAGAATTTTTTTCCAGCCTTTTTTTCCCCCTTCAGTTCTTACTAAAAAGACTCAATCAAATATGTTTAATTCTTTCCCTAGTTGGCACAACATATGCTTAAGTTTCACTGACCTTAATAAAACATAGGCAAGAACTTGTTTTACTGTCAGTTGAAGTGTTACCCTCAAATCGGAGTGCATAACCAAAAGCAAAATTAAAGTGCAAAGAAGGTAAACTGCAACAGATGTATGATCCTGAGAGTGAAGGAATTCAGTCCTGGGGGACTTGTTTTCTGGTTTGTCCAGTAAATCAGATCAATGAGTTACAGGTCTGCAAGGAAGATAGTCATTATGCCCCTATTGTATGCTGGAAAGCTTCAATTTAGTTCTTTTGTTTGATGCTACTTCTCTCAAGCTTACATTTCAAGGAATTTATTGTTTTTAAGACCAAGATTTTGGAAATGAGGGAAAGAAGCTCTGAGCCACTTGTTTGTTCTCACAGATACCTTGAATCCAGATGACTGACAATGAATGGCAAAGGCAACTGGCCTTACTTTATTGGGTAAATCTCTTCTGCTGTTGCTCACCAGAACTGTGGTGAGCAAGTTGCTGTAAAAGACAGGGACACTCCTGCAGCTGGAGAAACTCCACTCTACACAAACACAGTGGAAATATCACACCAGCTTAGAAAGAGTATAAACACTTGATTTTTTTCCCAAAAGGTGAGCAATCATTAAAGCCATACAACATCTGAAAGTAGCAGATAAACTTGAGGGAAGATCCTCATTTTATTTGTTGCTGGCACTATGAATGTCCTTATAAGCCCTAATTTAAAAGAAACCAACCTGCTTCCCCTCCATTATGTACTCTAAAATTGGAATTGGACTGGCAGGAGGTTGTGGAGAGTGTGTTTACAGAAGCTTTGAGTTATGCCAGGGAGCAGACATAGAGAACTCCTTTTGGTGGAGCTTGCATGGGCATCTGCTTCAAGGAGCAGGTCCTAACAGAGGAATCAGGTTCACAAGTCACAGTACCATTCATTTCCACTTCAAGTATTTCCTAAAATCTGAAAGACTCAGAAACTGAGCATTGCGTTTGCACATTTCTGTGCCAGCACAACATAACATATGCTTGACACATCTAGAAACATTATGGTGCTGCTTCCATTTCCTGCCAACCACAACTCTTTCTTTTCCTTCCTGATTTTAGGTTTTGTGAATTGTTTCAGTGAAGGAAGAGGAGGAATAGAAGAACACTTCAGTACCTGGGAAAATAAAGTGTTCAGAGGAAAGAGGCAAAGCACGTGTTCTCAGGATCAGCTGGAGGCAGAAAATACCACGGAGCGTGACACAAACTGAGAAAAGATTTTGTACTTGCTTTTCATTTGTTCCCACAACAGATGGATGCTGGCCTGACTCAAATACTCCATGAAGTAGCAGTCATTGCATATGCTTCCAGATCTGTGTCAGCCTAGCTGAAGGCAAACGCGCCACTAGCCGAACACAAGTTGAAGAATCAGCGTAGCAGGTACGACCAGGATGGCTACAGATCCTAAAAGTCTCAAAGAGTCCTCTTCCAGTTCTTTCAAGGCTCAAAGTGCTTTTAGTTATCTCTTCTATGAGCAGCACTGGGTTTGAGGTACATAACAGTGTTGATAAATTTGGTATGCAATTTTAGGAAGACCACAAATTGAGGATCCACCCTTTAAACAGGTTCAGATTTGGGAAACAGTCAAAAATCTGAAAGATTTGATCCTTATCTAAACAATTCAAACAATCTGAGCACCACTCAAGTCTGCACAAATGGACTGAACTCCCTCGAGAAAGCCTTTTCTCAAGAAAGTTTGAGTATTTCCAACCCTGGCTTGGCAAGAAGTTAACATGAGAGCAGATTCCCTTGTGATATTTTGGTATTTCTGATTCCAAACACAGCCATAAAAACAGAGCAAGAAGATGGATTTTGATACATTAGCTGAATTTTTAGACATATAAATTAACTTTTTTTTCTGATTACAAACTCTCTAATGTTTTTGAGCACAGACTCCACAACTTTGACCGATGTGATGGCTCAGCTTTACTATGTGGTGGCATTGTTTGTTTCAAAAATAAGGGCATCGCATGGCAAAAATGCTCTCTCTTCTCACAAAAAGTTATCCCAGTACAATGGCAGACCACTGCTCAATAGAAGGTAGCAGTAAGACTGCTACATTTCTACAAGAAGTCCTTTGCCTGTTACACCATTGGAAAGGTAGATCTAGCACGACGTGGTGAAAACCATGTACTCTCAAAGGTCAAAGAGGGTCTGTCACCTATAAATCTCAGGGGCAGTTTAAACAAATTACAAAATGGTACAATCTCACCTACCAAGGAAGTCAAAACAGCGTGATATTTCTCCTCAAAATACAACAAAGGTGCAAGCAAAATCAGAGATTAACACCCTCCTCTTGATTGGCTACACAGGAAAAGCCACATTTTGGAAAAGAATGAGAGAGTGTGCGTATTTATATCCAGCAGCTACAGGAACAAAAAAATGGTATTTTACCCAGAGTCTGATCCCTGAAGAGGCCCACAGTGGCAAAAATAGGATAATTGTAAAATAATAGCTCACGGTGTTCTCACACTTTTTTTCCCGTGCTGCTAAAAGCAATTCACTCAATCAGCAGTTGGCTATCACCAAAATTCCCTCCTTCATCTCTGTATTCCACTTAGGGAGTAGCAAATATAGGGCACTCAGCTCATAAGTTCTGTTTTTTTCAAGCAAGAAAATTCTTATAAAAATGAAATAAGTCTCTGGTTTAATGGCCATCAACTGAGCACAATAGCTATGCTGGGAACGAGAGATCTTGAAAAAATTTCTTTCATGACTACAGGGCTGATTCTTTCATATTGAATGACTGTGGCGTGATTCCAGATGCAGAAAAGCCAACTCCTTTAGGATGGTTTGTTCTTGATTTTAGTTAATCCTCCCAGACTGCAGAGTATTCTGTAACAAACCAATCAGCTAGGGGGCCTCCAGAGTGCAACACCCCACTTCTCAAAACTTGGATCTGTACCCAGTCACGCAAGGAAGTCTAATCCTACACGAAGGCATACATTTGTGCACCCACTGCTAACTTCCAGAAAACCTTTACCACGGATGTTCTGGGAAAGTGGTTATTCTCCATCTGCAGTTTCTTTTTTCAGCTGGTACTCATAATCAGTTGGTTTCCCTGTACCCCTGTCGATCACAGTCAATATTTCTACAGCACAATCTATAAGACTGTTTTAACCTGGCATGAGCCTGAATGTTTTCTAGTTTTTCCAGAGCCTCTTTGACAAAAGGTCATTCTTCCCAAAATATACCAGGATGACCCAGCCTCAAAACAACTCAGGACCCAACCATCTCATTAAAAACAAACAAGACTACTTAAAAATAGAAAGAAAAAGTAATTATATCTTGCCTTTTTTTGTTGCTATAAACACATCCAGCAGACACATGTGCTAAATCAAGGCTAGAGAGATTCAGTTTGGGTCTATACAGCAAAAAACTTCCTGCAATTACAAAGACCAGGTCTTGTATAGCAGTCGTCACCTGTGGCTCTCTCTTCAGGCACCCTGTCAGAAGGGCAGTTTCTCCTTTCTGAAGCTTTCTTCTGACTCATTGAAATAGCTGTAATTCTACTATGTCCTCTTGCAGTTTCCATGGACCAGATATTCCTCCCCTCCTCTCAATCCATTCTGTGACATTATTACCCACAATCGGTGTGTTGTACTCTATCTTGAAATCAGCTGAGGCCTTTGAAGATTAAGAAAAGATGCAAGGTAAATGTTATATGTTATTATTACTTTAATTATGTGTCCATCTACTAACAGCTCATCACTGACAGCATGAATTTAAAACTGAATTCTACCAACTTACTGTTCTAAGCTGCCCATTGCCTTCCAGAGATATCAGGAAATTAACTGGAGCCTGGGGAAAGAGGGGACAGGGAAGGAATCTTTGACTACACAGCAAATATTAATGCAGAGAACAAGGGGCTCCTTTCAGAACCAGCATCTTGGTTTTGTGGATCCTAAGTGTTTCATCTCTTAATGTTTCATCTCCTAATGTTTCATCTCTCCCTCATTCTTCAGAAGTCCCAACAGCCGAAACATGTCTAAAACAATGGATGCATGGTGTCAAGTCATTCTTCCACCAACAGCTCCAAATACTGCCAGCACAACACACCAGACCTGTCAACATTTTGCGTTTCCTTCCGTATTTCCTCCATGACAGCCCACCAAAACAGAGCTGCTTCTGAAAAGCCACTGAAAAAGACAATGCTAATGGAGCAAAAGCCCCAACTGGGGCACCAGCCAACAATCCCAGAATTACCATCTGACCAAGCTGATATGCATTTCATTTGAGCTAGCTAAGTTTACCCATAATTTGCAAACATTCTCAATTCATAAATCAGTAACAATTCAGAAGTGATTATTGCTGCATTACATCATTTTCTATGAACAGCATCAATGCAGCTGCTTGCTACATCTGTGAGTATTTTATGGATACTATCCACAAGTCAAGAAAAAATATTTTCTGCCAGGACCCACCAATTATTATCATGCTAAGAGAGTAAAGGTAAGCTAAAATGAGGATTGCTTTACCCTTCACCTCTTATGAGTTAACACTTCTCTCTTCTTACAGCTTTGAGTGAAAGAAGCCTGGCACACAGTTCATTTGAATTTCCATCCCCAAATCCATCCTTTCCAATTTGGCACAGTGGGAAGATTCTCTGTAGAGGTACAGTACGAGTTGCTGCAAATCACGACTCAGGTGCTTGGCAGATATCTGCATCCAAAGTTCAGATAACACCTGGCCATACGGTCCTGCCTGTAGATAGAATGATGATTCTCTATCTATCATAATTTCAAGAGAAGCAAAAATGCAGATAGCCAGATAACAAGCAAACAGCAGATTTACAGGAGCCACTTGGTCTTGAAATCTTGTAGAGAACACTGAAGCAACCAACTCTCATGGTGTGGTGAGGAAGCAACCAGCTAACATAGCTTGCACTATGTTCCTTTTCTTGCTCTTGGATAATCTGGTTTTCCTATCAACTATTTTAATAATCTTTGCTGAATGAAACATACCAGGTTTTCAGGATTTTGCTTTAAACAGTCATGTGATTTCTGTGTCTTTTTGAGGTTTAGCTATGTAATCCCCCCTGATAATTTTTCTTTCAGAGGTTCTAACACTTCTGGAGACCATATCAAAATTATGCATACACTTATGGTTATGTACAAAGCTGGCATTATACAACAGCAAGTTTGTAGCCAAGAGAATGGAAACTCCCTAAACCAAAGATGACTTAAAAGAAGTAATTCCCTTCAATCACATAAGATCTGGTCCATCTCAGGTTTTCCACCCAGTCGTTTTTCCACCTAGTTCTTCTGCTTTATGTCCTTTCTCTGTGGACAGACACACGTGGGCCACTGCTTGACCTTTGTACCCCTGCCCATGTATTTAGGCTGCCATTAACATCACGTAAGAGCCTAGCTGGAAGAGACACACTCCAAGGAAAGTGGAGCCAGAATATCCCCCTCTTCTGTAGCCAAGTGCACCATGCTGCCAACACACCTGCTCCCCACCAAGCCAGCAAGCGTCAAGGTTATTTTGGGACCTGCATCTACAGATGGTGGCACAGAGCACCAGCAGTATGAAACACAGTGAGGACCACACAGCTGAAACCTACAATTCAGGGACCAGCCAGCATCAGGGCAACTAACCCCCCCAAAACCAGACATAGTCAAGGACATGAGACCCTGTGAGGTACTAGTCCCCGATGCATTGAAGTGGAGCAAGGAGGCACAAAAAAACAACAAAATGAGGGTGTGATAGTGATGCCATGAGGTCCTTCCTCCAATTTTGGCTGTGCCTTTATTGCAGCAAAGCTTCCAATGAGAAGACATGGCCCTGCAGTGACTTCAGGCCATCAAAAACCAACCATGGGGGGAGCCTGAGCCTGGTGGAGAGGCAGTGGGCACCTTGTAAGCTGCCTTTGCATAGGGAGAACAGGCAAGGCCTGCCACCCAGAGCTCGTCCAACCCTCAATGAGGTGTCTGAAAAGGGAAGAGGAATGTGTGATGCTTGCATGAAGGGGGACAAGGAAAGTTCGGTATGGAGCAACCATCTCCCTGGGTATGGGAGGACACTTGGGCCAGGCAGTAGCAAGCCTGTTCCCTTACAGCAGCCATAAGGGCTGCTTTAGAACACCTGCACTTTCCTTTTACTACTGTTTCTGTCATTTATTTGCCATGGGGGTAGGGAATGCTGTGCTTAGGCGCAGCTTTCTGTGAGGGTCCATCCCTGGTGAGCACTCAGCCTCTGACTGCAAAGGGAGTAATTTACGCCCTGTGGTGAGGAGGAGTTGCTGCTTGGGTCCCTGTGAGCAGCCAGCACTGCTGGGCCCTGGGCACAGACCCCCGTTTGTGACAGTCCCAATTCTCCACCCAAGCACAGAGGCGTTTAGGGGTAGTTGCTACCCCAGTGTGCTCAAGTGACACAAACTTATCCCAGCCTCACTGTACCAGCAGGTCCAGTCTGAGTCCTGCCTGCCAGCAGGGTCAGCATCTGCTAAAACAGAGTGATATACAGCTTCAGTAGTGAGGAGGGAATTGCGGGGAGACATGTCAGAATACCATGGCTGACAAACCACCTCTCTTAACAGAAAAATGAGAATTCCAGGGGAGGTTTAGATTGAGTGTTAGGAACAATTTCTTCACTAAAAGGGTTATCAGGCACTGGAATAGGCTGCCCAAAGAAATGCTGAGTCATCACCCCTGGAGGTATTTAAAAAATGTGTAGATGTGGTGTTTAGGGACATGGTTTAGTGGCGGACAGTGCTGGGTTAATGGTTGGACTCAATGCTCTTTGAGGTCTTTTCTAATCTAAATGATTCTATGATTCTATGAATTGCTGTAACTAAAGCTGCAGGGGACTTTGCTCGCTCCTACTAGAAGTTTGCTCTGTCTCCTCCATGCCCAGAGAAGCGCCCATGGGCTCCAGAGCACACCTGGCCATCTGCACATTGATAAAGCCTTCACCTGCAAGAACATGACTCAATATAAACCTTGCTCATTTATGGTCTAACATCCATCCCAACAACAATGCTACTACTAGAACTGTTTAGTTAATTGTGAAATCAGTAAAGACTGCACTTAGGGAGACAAAGTATTGAAAATCCTGAACCATGACTACCTTAAACTCTAGTAAAGTTCAAGTTCAGGCCCTTATGCAAAGCTTCACCAGCACATCAAGACACACAACCACCAAGAAAAGTAAAAGGCGCAGAAGATACCTAAGGAATAAAAATGCTTATTTAGGATCTATCATCAACAGCTTTTCACATCCCTCAGATTTCCCTGTGGGTTACATCCCCCAGCCAAGATCTCTTCTGTGGGTGGCTGGAGTGAACAGTGGAGGCAACGCCTGGCTGGGACCCAGCCCTTGGACAAGACTTGGGGTCTTGTCCATGCAGGTCTCCAGCCATAGATGTCCCCACAGCCTGACTCCTCCAGGGAAAGCTCTGATTTTCTGGCAGGTGATATTTTAATGGCACATTGAAACTGTATGCAGAAAGCAAGTGTTCTGCACTGTTACTTATGCAGATACTGAAAACACAGGTCCACCCTCCACAAAAAAAATATTTCAACAACGAAATTGCTGTAGCCTTCCTGTGAAATCAACAAAACTAGTACTCCTCACAAAAACATGAACTGAGCTGGAAACTTTTAAAACTTTAGTTTGTATAATTACATTATGTTATTGGAGCCATTCTGTACATCAAGAGCTGATCAGATCACAGTACCTATCTGCTGCTGGATAGTCTGTGATTTACATGTTACTGTTTGTGGACACATAAAAATAAATACTAAGACATGACTCAAATAAGCTTTGGATTCTAGATGTTTAAAATTTACATGCCAACCTAAATAAAACATTAATATAGCAAGAATTTATATCCAGTCTATTGTCTAAATGTCCTTCCATTCATGTCATCACCTGAACAGAAATATGGCTTTCATTTGTTTTGAGGCATATTCCAAAAACCTACAGGTCACTGTTCTACCATTGCATCTTGGACCATAACAGTTTATAATTTAAAATAGTTTCCTTTTTTTTGCACCCGTGAAAGTATACTTCCTTCTTTTTTTGCCAGTTCTCTCACTCATATATCAAATGGCTTATATAAGCATTACAGCTGCTGATTGACTAAGAATTATGCACAGGAAATAGTTTCCTAAAATATCCTGGTTTTTTGACACTTCTCAGTTCCACTCAGATGTCTGTCACTTAGACTTACTCTTGGGGCAAAAGGAACACCTTTTAATATCCATACAGAATGAAGGAAAACAGAGGCTCAAGGCAGGTGGATTCACCAGGTTCTACTGCAATATGAACAGCTAACTGACTAAGCCTCCACCAGTTGTCACATACAAAACGTAGATATGTCACACTAACAAGTATCACTTGGGGTCCTCATCCAGCAAAACATTGCCAGGTATTCACTTATTCATCAAAAAAACCATTTTTTTAATAGAAAACACTTATTTATCAAAAAAACCTATGTTATCTGAAAGTAACTAAAAGGGAAACTTTGAGGAATGGTGTTTAATTCTTACAGAACAATCTGCCTATAACAGTTAAACCCTGGAAGGTCTCCCAGTAAGGACCAGGAGTACAGCAAAATCACTGGACTTGACATGACAGGAAAACAAGCAGATAAAATTACTAAGACGACTCCTGCACCCAGCTCTGATGAACTGTCACAGGGGAGGTCAGGTCATCCTGTAGCCAACAGCGTGCCAATAATTTCAATTAAATTCCAGAGGAAAAACTCAACATCCGGAGGAAAAAAAGTTTCCTTCAGCTATTGTTTCCTTTCCAAAGATCACTTCTTCAGCTAAAAGGACGGGAAAGAGGAAAGAAAGAAAGGGACTTGGGTGAATAATGCTCCGTGACTAATAGCCGTGGTCTGACCAGTCTGAAACAGCTTCAAGTACTCATGACCTTTTGAAGAGCCACAAGTTAGATGCTAACAAAAACGCATAACACAAACTCTCACACCCCCCTCCTTTTATCAAATGGGCGTTTAGATGAATAAGCTGACAAAAACAACATGGAAGTAATCTGCTGAGTAATTCCCCTAATATTCCACTGTGGGTTGGCTCTGGGAGTTTGAGGCACACAGCTACGAAGGCACTGTGCTGACTGTATTTGAGATGACAAATTCTCATTAATCACAAACAAATACTACGCATTGTTCCACAGCTTACACAAATGTCCTCCTGAAGCAGTACTCAAGTCATTAAGAAATTGCCAAGCCCTCCCATATATCTCATTACACAATTTCTCTGAGAGAATGTGAAAGCTCTCACCCAGCTGCTCCACGCATCCCACTCCCTGTTATCATTCTATGGGACTTCACTCGGTGCATGCATTCCCCATGCCATTTAAAGGTCTTCAGTATAAATCTGCTTTCAGGAGGTGGCACACCAGTTAACTCTTGAGGGGTTGTTTTGTGATCTTTTCCATCAATTAACACAAATCTACCCCAGGTTGCAGCATCATTAGATCAAGTTTGGCAAAAGCAGATAATAGTAATAATAACATACTACTCTTAATATAGTATTTTAATACTTTTCATCTCCCAAATCACTTTTAAGACATTAAGCTTAACCTATTAATATCTATATTAAATGATAAGAAGTACACAAAATGCTGTTACAAATACACAATTCCGATACAAATACTAAAATTCACTGAAACATTTCTTAAAACAACAAATATCAGAAAGCAATATGATCCATTCTGTAGAGAAAAAAATACTATGCTGATTGCATTTTGAACATACACTGCCAAATTCTCAAATAACTGCACAATCAGAAAAAAAATGCACACCATTAACTATAACTAGTTAGCAAAGATAACTCAATAAAACTTAATGGGAAGTGCTCAAAACTCCCAAGTAAATAATTTTGTTAGCTGTAAAAATTAACTCACATTTGAATAGATGCCTAAGTATTATTTAGCCAGCACTCAATTTGAGAACATTATCTATCTTGGGAGAAAAGTAGTTTGGGCTAAAGCAGGAACTGTGATATGATTACCACCCAAACTTTTGGGGAAAGTCTGGCAGTGCACCCAAAGTTCACGCCTAGCACACGCTTATGTAAGTCAGAATCCTAAAATCTGGACGTAACAACTGAAACGGAAGGGAAATTCAGATTTTAGACCATCCCCATCTAGAGGAAAACTTGTTTATAATTGTGAGAAAGGATCATAAAACTGTGGAAAGGCATTGTGTGAAGTTCATGCAGCTACAGAACTGATTATGGCACAACAAAGCAGAACTTTGAGGTACAGCCTGAGTGGTGAATACTAGAAGCCCAGACCACTCCAATCTTGGGGAAAACTTAAGCAATCTAAAATAAGATGGTGGCAGCACAACAAACTGCGGGACCCTGTTGGGCAGACTCATGGGCAGGAATAAGAAGCCATGGATGAGAACAAAAGAGGGACAATGAAATGAATGACTTAAGCACTGACAATTCCAAAGATGAGAGGTGACAGGAAGATTTTGAAGAGAGAAGTAAACAGAGTAGAAGTCACAAACAGGAGAGCTGACAGCCTGAAACTGTTTGGATTTTAAATGAGCTCAGTGGACAGAGAAGGGGAAAGATCATTGAACTGTTACCCATGAATGACAAGGATGGAAGTGGAGCACTGTGAGAATGAAGACATCCAGCACATTTGGCAGCAATAGCTTTAGGAGGGTCTTGAATGGGGACACAGTGGCAGCAGATCGTGCTTAGTCTCTGACATGTATCAAAGAAGAAGGAGATGGGGGTAAGTGGAAAATTGTCCAGCCTAGGAGGAGAGATGAAGAAAAAAGAAGCACCAGAAAATTCAGCAAAGAAAGAGGAAAAACCCTTGGGCATGTGCAGAATTGCTGATGAAGTGTTTACTGATGAGTGGTGAAAGAATCTCATCATGTCAGCTCAGCAAGCTGGGAAAAGCACCTCAAGACTGAAAAGGGGCAGCAGCAGTCCCTAGCACAAAGGCAGCAAAAATGAAAAAGATGCTCAATGCATTCTTAAGACAGCACATTTAGTACAATATAGGGAATCTGACTGAGAGGGGGTGCTGCAGCAGAGTCCTTAGAGGATACAGAACCAATTGTATTTTTCCTGATCTGCAAAAGATATGTTTCTCCTCCCACCCACCCCAAAGATCACCTTCTAAATTTAAGATTAAGCCTCTAAATTTTTAGGGAGGACATCAGAGATCTAAGGAATAAGAGGACCTAAGAAAACTTATGCACTCTGTTTAAAAGCCTTACTAACTCCACAGGAAAAGTCTTGGCAAACCTAACAAAGCCTAGCAATAACTAGAAGCATATGCAATGCTCCAGCTGACCCACCATGCAGTGTTTGCTGAAGTAACACACATATTTCTCAGATAACATTTGCCAACAGGTTTCATATCCAGTATTTGTCCCCTCAGAGTAATGTCAAGGTGATCCTCAGAAGATGGATCTCAAATAGGAGGGCCAAGACCACCAGTCTCATTTTCACCATAGGTTCTGTAACATGCTTTGCAGAGGAGGAGCCAGGAGGAACCATTCAGTTGCCATCAGGCCATTAGATACTGCATGACCACAACAACACTTTGCTATTTTTAAAGTGGATTAAGACTCCCCTGCTCTCGTGCTGCTGGGCCTGTGCCTATTCAATATTCAATAGGGAATGCTACTGCTACTGGGATTCAGTAACTCTGAACCTTGCTTACCTATGCCAGGAGGTCTTAAGCAGTCAGTGAGACAGGAAGGGCAGGGAGAGAAGGAAGAAAAGAGCTCTGCTTCTCTAACAAGAATGCCTAAGTGTTAGCTGCTACATCTGAAAACTTGGCTCATATTAGTCCACTGGGAATGTCCAAGGGCATCAAACCAGACAAGGCATCTGTAAACACAACCATACTAAAATGTCCAGGCTGAGGCACCTAAACATGCCACACAAGCTGCACTGAGCTGTAGCAGTTAAATCTTTCCTGATAGAGTCTCCCAACCTCTCATGGCACCCCATGCTCACCATTTGGCAGGAGCCACCTCCACCCCAAGCCAGCAGACCCCACTCCTGAGCAGCCCAGAGGGCTTGCTAGACACCATGACACAAGGTGCTCCATCCTCCTCCCCATCACAAAGGAACCACGCTACGCTGAGCTAGGGAGAGCAGACACATTTTCCATATATAACAGAGCCTCTCAGCCTTATATGCATTAGGTGCCCTGTAAGAGGAGCACTGGAAACTGCAAGGTACTGTATTGTATTAATGTCATTTAATGGTAACTGTCAATGATCATGATGGAATAAATATGGAAAAGGAAATTACTGTAATTGATTGACAGTCTGGAAACTTCCACATATGATCTAATGAGAGAGGCCTGTGAGAAGCTGCTGCAGTAGAGGCCATTAATGCAAATCATATGCACCATGCCTGCTCTCTGAATTATGCAATGCCATGTGAATGTCTAATCCGTTTCACCAAGCTTGTCTCTATCCAGAAAGAGTATTCTACTGACACGCTGATTAGTATATTAGGGGAGTTTCAGAATTTCAGTGCTAGAGTGGGTGCCATTACAATGTTATTAATTTAGTTCAGAACAAAACAAACAGGTTTGTAAAGCCATCAAAATCACTACATAGGTCTACAAGATACGTTTGTCATGGCTGATGGGAATTTCCAGGAATGTCTTGTGATATACGGTCAGACTTTACAAATAGATAAGGAGAGTATCACTTTTCTAGGAAACTGCTGTTGAGTACTTAGGAATTGAAGACAAGGCAAAAGGCTTGATATAGCTTCATGATATTTTGCATGGATTTCCAGAAAGAACACTGTGATAACAGAAACAAGCAGGAAATTTGAAAGAGGTAGCTGGCACACTCATATTGCAGTAGTGCTATAGACACAAAAGCTAGCATACAAACATGTTGGAAGATGGTGTCTCTCCCAAGGTTTCTGGGTTAGTGCCATTGTATTTTCCCTCTCAAAAATATACTTAGATCAAATGCCACTTAGATCAATGCTGGAATTTATTTTGATGGAGTCAACTCGGTCCCTGGGGAACACTTGTTCTTTGTGCAAAGCAGTAACGCAATTAGCACTACAGTGTCTATTAAAGGCAAGCACAGGTCTGGACCACAGGAGACTTCACACAGTTTCAGATTAAGCTGGTGGATGTGAAGAAAGCTTGCATAAAGCCTCCTATGCCTGTGCTAGCTGCCTCTCCCTTATTTCCACCAAAGTAAAAGTCATTCAACTGTAACAAGGAATTGAGAGAAGGCACTGCAATGTACATAGGATTCCTCACTACTTTCTAAAAATAGCCATTTTACAAGCCTGAAACCTAAATAATAAAGCCGAAAATTAGACTTGAGTCATTCACTCTAGCTGAAATGAACACTTAAAGCAACCATCTTGCTTCAATACCTCTTGCATCAAAGGTTCACAGGCTACCTATGTCTAAAAAAAGCTGGAGTGCCCATGAACCCAATAAGAAAAGTGAAAAACAAATGAAGAACAGCTTTGTCTCAAGATAACTGCTGCTCTCCTCTTATTATGCCAACAAAGTCCTGGCCCTGTGAGACACCTTGGCCTTTTATACCCACCTAGCACTTGCCAGGAGACAGGAAGGTTTCATTCAGGACAACTGCAAGGGCATGGAGGGCTCAGAGCATAGTCAGGCTTTCCAGGTAAAGCAGTGCTGAAGGCACTTGCCTTGCCTCACGTAGGGTCAAGAAATGTGTGTTTCCCGCTCCTCCTTGTCACAAGAGGCCCCAAGGCACCTATGCACCTCCTATGTGGAAAACGGGACAGACACCATGCAAGAGATTCTCAGGATCCTCTTCAGTGCTCCATACTGGATCACTCTTTTCCATTAGTTTGTCTGCAAAGCACAATAACAATAAACCTTCTCTTTTGTGCGAGAGCTAAGATTTCATAGAGTTATTACTTGTGCAGCAACATTACAAAACAGCCCTGTTACTGTCTAGGTTTTATGGCACCTGGACATGCCTAGGGACAGATGCTGACAGCGGCCTGAAAATAAGTACAAGGAACAAGGCAGGGTTTCATATTTGGCAAGTCAGCACTGGGGAAGCAGGGATCCATGCGTCATTATAACATTACATACTCTTGTAGGGGAAAGATACCTACAGGCCCCCTGGATTCAGGCATTGCTACTTTATTAGGTTATTTGCAGTGCCACATAACAGCAGATGCTCAGCCTCATCAGCTGTGCAAGCACAGCAGCAGGAAATGGAGCCCTTGACCCAAAAGCCCTCCAAATACACCAACGGCCCCTCAGCAGAGGACATCAGTTTTTTGAGCTGGGTGCAATGATCACCTCTGAGGATTTGCATTTGGGCATTACTTTTGCAAGCAGATGAAAGGCTGCTTTTACCCACACAGGGAGCCCACGGGCAAGGAATCAGGTCCTAGCCAAACACCAAGCTGTTAGACTCAGCGGGACCCGGGGTGCAGAAGTGCCCGCTTATGCTCTGGGACTCAGCAGCATGATGGGTGGCTTCACACCCAACCCTAATGGACTGCTAGATACGTCTTTGCAGGGAAATCTCAAATCTTTTCCCTTGGGATAAACACATTTGGCAGCCAGTGGTTTAAAACCTCTTCACAGTGATTTCAGAGAAGAGATAATGCATGTTCGTAAGCTCTCAAGAAATCAGTACAGCTTCCTGGCAGCTACACAACTCGCAAGGAGGCTGCAGGCACCCTGAGACCTGCAGACCCCCAGCTGGGACAGGAGTGCCTACACTGGCACAACGTGTTTCCCTGGTTTTTCCTCTTTTCCTTACTGCCCCGCCTCAGAGGTTGCTTTGGTAAGCCAAAGATTAAGGACGTTTTGATCAGACTTGCCTTGCTAACAGAAAGGATTAACTCTCCGTGACATTTTGATGTTTTGAATTCACACTGCAGAAATTTATTAATTTTTCTTGGGAGGTTGAATTTGTCTGGGAGGGATCCACGAGGCAAGGATGAGGAGGGGTTTTGCAGGAAACAGAAGGCTTCTCTAGCCTTGGAGGAGTTATTTGCCACCCAGGGGCCAATACTCTAAATTTTTGCAGAGACTGATGCTTTCAACATTTAAAAACACTCTGAGGGAAAAATATTGTGCATGTGTGTGTTTCCAGCATCCATGATTTCACTACTTTTTTTGCAGAACAGTGATTCTTTCTGTGCCCATTTGATGCAAAGTTTGGGTTTGGGTAGGATACGCCAGAAAACCAAAACCTGGGTCCAGATTTCAATTGCTCCCGAAAGTTCAGGCACACGAGGTCTCAGACTGCTGTGTAGCTAGTAGCCAGCTGTGAATTAACACTCCTCTGACATTGCAGCATGCTAAGCTTCTACAGGAAAACCAGTCCTATACCTTAAACAATGTGGCACACCACTTTGTGGAGCCCAGTAATGATGGAGAATAGTATTAACATTCCAATCAAAACATCCAGGAGGAGGAAAAGGAGAACTAGTACTTCCAATGTCAACTCCAATTAGGAGGAAATAGAAGCCATAGATGAGAAATAGGAAGCATCTGTATGTGAAAGCATATTTAGCTTTGAAGCTGGCGTGGGAATATTGGCTTAGTCCTTACTTTCCCCAAGTGTTATGTCATCTCATGTGTAATGTTGACACTTACAAGGATTAGTTATTAAATAATTCCTTTACAAACAACAGGGAATAATTCTGGCCTTTGATATAGACAGATTATGATCTCAGATGCTACTATAAAGATCTTATATTCATCTTAACAGGCTAAGCACATTAGAAATAAGGGAAGAAAATACATGAATGCAAAATATGGAAAGTAAACCAAAGAACAGAAAAATCAGAAAAGCCATGCTGAGCCACAGGTTTTAGTACCTGAGAAAGGGAAATTATTAAGAGATTAAATCAGTCCGCACCAGTCTTCAATTAAGTAAAAATTGTGTTCTATGCCAATCTGGGAAAAAGGTCTCTTTTTTTTTCTTTTAAATTAAACAGTTCTCCATTTTGGTACTGCAAAGGAAAAAGAAAAAGGGTTTAAGAACAGCCTGCAGATGTCTAATTAACCTGACACTGCCCTCCGGTCAGGCACAGCCAGCTCCCAATTACCTGCAGGTGCTTTATCCAGGTTGTGGATGGAGTCTGGCATGATGCAGAGACTCCTAGGCCAGCTCTGTATGGGTGCAATGCTGCACGTACACTGCTATCCTGCTCCTCCTAGTCCTGGAGCAGTTTAGCCTGTTTCAAACAGCACAGAGCCTGAGTTAATAAGCTTTGTCAGGCCTGAACCAGCTCTCTGTGGAGCTGACCTGGATACAGCAGAACCAGGAGCACCAGGGGAACACGGTACATAGGCACCCATCACCACCTCAGGCCCCCCAAGTGCTGTGAGCAGAGCAGGGGTCCAGCCCAGTGACTTCCCAAGGGCTGTTTGTCCCAGGAGGACTCGTTATTCAGGCAGAGGGATGGAGGAGCATGAGCCCACCAAGCTCAGACCCTCACACTCCACCCAGCTTGATGTGTCTATCTGCACGTTGCAGAGTGCACAGTAACTTAGTCACCATCTAGGGTGTCCAGAGCAGAAATTAAATAGCTACAGTTGCTGAGCTGGCCATTACCTGTGCCCTGAGTGGCTCGTGCTACAGTCTGTGTTAAAACCGAGTGCCAAAAATCAGATCTGTGCTGATACAGAGTCTGAATTCAATGTTCAAATCAGGCCTGAAACAGAGCTGCAGTTGCTGTGTCTGGGAACCTGGACCCAGCCTCATGGTCTTTCTTTGGAGGTCTTTCTGCCTGAAGTCCTGAATGCACAGAATCAAGGGATGAAATGATCCTCCTCGCTAACAGCACACCTTGCCTTCAGGGAAATTGTACTCAGGGTCACCTTGGCACCAACCTTTTTTTTAAAAAAAAAAAAAAAAATCTATCCTTTCACTAGCACATTTTTTCAAGATGTCTCCATCTGAGCATCTGTTGTAACATGGGTGCGGGGGAATGACACCTTTAGAAAGAAGCTGAATAATAAAAAAAGAAACAGCATTAATTTAATTTGTTTTCTTGAACTGCAAATCCTTGTACTGGTATGTGCTTGAAGCAAATGAGTCATTAAAGCTGAGAAAATGCATTCAGACCCTTCAGCAGCACTTCCTTCGGAGGAATAAGAATAGGAAAGGCCCTTTTCATACTGTCCCATTGTCCCAGCCAGCCCTAGGTGTTCAGCCCTGGAGCTCCAACTAGCAGCACAGTATGGGGTTACTCAGGGCAATGAACGACAAACAATTTAAAACTTTTCCATAAATCTGAAAAACAAAGAGGCTCTTTATCTCTGCACTGAAAAGAATAAGGAAGCAGAGCCTGCATCCCCAGAGCCCACTGCACTGGCGTGATCAGAGCAATCAAGCTGATGGTCTGACAGCAGACCTGCAGCAGGCAGCCCTGTTCTTACAGCGAAGAGCAATCACTGAAGAAATCCCTCCCAGTTGCCTGCTACAAAAGGGGAGGCCCTTCCCCCTGAACCCCTGTATCCTTCCTGCTGGCAAAAGCATGCTGTTGCTTCTCCTGCTAGTCACACCTTCGAGGCACAGCTCCCTCAAACCCTAAGGGTCACAGCAACAGGACAAAGTCAGAATAGGGACCACTGTTAGTCTCTTCCTGAGCGCTAAAGAGAAGCTCTTGCTCTATAATAACAGAAATCAAGCCAGAAACACTTTTTCTTGAAGCAGTGAGTGGAATAGCAAAGCAAGAATCCTTTTCCATCCTAGAGAGTGGCACAGAGGACTGAAATGACTGAAAGCCTGCAGAACATTTTATAAAACAGTTTTTTTCCCCCCAACAATGGTACTCTGTCCCTGACATGAATCAAAAATGTCTCAAGGCAGTTTGGTGAGGCCGCATGTGAATGCTGGGTATTGAGCTGCAGCAGCTGCAGGCAAACTTTGTGGTTAACCCTGTGAGACTTTCACTGCTACAGCTGGCTTCGATTCTGTTGCAGCAGAGTCCAAGCAGCCGCTCCTTCCCACTGCACTGCTTTTAAATATAATCACAGCCTTATCAGTGTCTGCACTTCATTCCACTGCAAGCATCACAGGACCAGCTCAATGGTAAAGATGTCAAGATGTATATATCTCCATATACATATTACACACGAGCCTTCTCTCTTTTAAAATCTTAAATTTGGGTTGTTGGGTTTTTTTAAGTATACAAAGCATAAAGTGACCTGAACTCAGACCTGTGCTTCTTCAGGAAGCATCAGTTCACTTTTCAAAATCTTCAAGAGGAAAATAAATCAACTTTGCCTAAGGAACATCTCTCCTTATACCACTCGGAAGCCTTCTTTCTGACACCAGTACAAGGAGATCTGTTGCCATTCCTTCACAATCCATAGCACTAAGATAGGCTACCCACTAGCATTTTTATCTCCATGGTACACAGCTCTAAAACAGGGCACTTCTCCTAAAACTTTCAGCATAAATGATGAAAGCGCTCTGCTTCCTCAATACCAACAGCAGAGACCAACGAGGCAAGGCAGTAAAGATTGATTAGTGAAAAGCAAATATTTTATATCTCTAGTGTCAAGAAAATTTATGTAGTTTTTCAAGCGGTTATTAGAAGCCTACTTTATTTTGAACTTGTTTTGTATAAACTTCTCTTCCTGAGAAGACTTCCATACAGAAAAATGGTCAGGAAAACAGACCTGAAAGGAGTGGTGCCATTATCAAAAAATAGAAGCCCGGTTTCACATTAAAAGTTTCAGTTTAAATAAAATGATGTTTTTAAAAGTTACTTTTTAGCAATCTGTAACCAGCTTCAACCACCATATCTTTCCCAAGAAATCATTTTGAACAGAGATATCTTTAAATAGGTTCAGAATTGCTGTAGTGACTCTGAACTAAACCCCTCACAGGGGAAAAAAAAATGGAATTGGTTTTCAAGTCTAATCAAAACAATTTAGCCCAGTGCAGTAAGTTGCATGCATTTCTATACCAGTGCAAGTCCTTGCATACTGATTATTTTCATTACAGTTACAGGCTACCGCAAAGACAGTATATTAGACCAGAGCACTCCTGTACTAGATTCCTATGGAAAAAGAAAAAGGAAAACTGAAAAGCTTGTATTTCATCATGGATTTGCATGCACACAGGAACTTTCTTATTGAGCCAAGCTTTATGCACTTGTGCCAGCATAAGCCCCCAGCCAGGTTAACTAAGTGGAAGATCTGTTCTCTACTACAGAATAGTTTTAAAACAAAGGCATTATAATCCCCAACCTGTGATATTTTCAGGAAATTCTGCTGAGGTCCTACTTTGTGATTGTGTGAATTTTTCCTTTCAGAGCAGGCCTGGTTTTCTGTAGAAGGAAGGCTGCAGTCCTAATAAATATTCAGGGGCTTTTTGCCATTGCATGCATCATAATTCTCTCCCAGCTCTATCAACCTACTGGCAACTTCCCTCCCACTAAACCCTCTAAAGTGTATACCTCTTCCCTTCCATTCAACAAGCATTGTCTTTCCAGTACGATTATGCAACAGATACCTTTAAAAGCAAGGTACTGGAAGACACATCAACTTAAAAAAGAAGGCCTCTCAGATGTGACCTCCCAAAACACCAAGTCATGCATTAGGAACAGTGGTCACTCCCACTTCATTCCCAGAGTTTTTAACAACAGAGACAAGGGGAAATTAAAAACAAACAAACAAAACCAGCAAATTTCAATGCAATCAAATTACTTGTGAATACACACTGTGTGTTCAGGATGGCAAGGCAGACAGGGGAGTTCTGGCTTCCCTCCATCACCCTCTGCTCCACCTGACAGTGTCTTAGCCCGGAGCATACCTAAGGGCTACAGCACAAACTGCCCACAAGCAGAAAGGCAACATGAAAAGCTTCATTGCATCATTAGGTCACAATTTGTGCTAATCCCCCAAATTCTGCAGGAAAATATAAGCACCTAGAAAATAGCCTGCCTTTGAAGAGGAGTACTCATGGCTGGATATAGACCACCTGTCATTCTTTTCCTTTACTTAATCCCTACCCCATCCCTCAGCCTCATTTTCTTTCCACTAAGAAAAAAAATTATAGCCCTCCTTTCCTAATTCCAATGCAAGCCTCTTGATAGCAAGAAGCATTGTTTTAATAAGCCTTGGCAAAGCGTGCCCATTTTTAATCACACAATTAGAAAAATTAATAAAAAAATAGAGCCAGACAGAGGAAGAACAAAAGAAAAAGGGACTCCGGGCTACACAAAAGCGATCAAAAGTAGAACACAGTGCCATTGTAAAAGGTGAGGATCTGCCCATGCTGAATCCAGCCTGTGATGTCTACCAGGAGGTTCCAGCTTAGGGTCTACAAATAAAAGGAAGGAGAGGGATGGGCAGGAGAAGTTGCAGTGACAGGCTGGAGCTCATGAGGAAGCTCCCCAGCAGCACACTGTCTCTTCCAAACCTTCACCCATCACCTGCCAGGGCACTGGGATATGCTTTGAGGTTCAGGACTACCAGAGGATTTGTGGTGAATGGCGGTGACTCCTTCTTCTTCTCTTTCCCTTCCTCATTTTGTCTTGGTGAACAATGCTTCACATCCAGGAGCAGGGTTTTGTGCTACTGTGCTGAGTCTCCTGCCTTTCACAGGGGACACAGAGTTGAGAGCCTACTTTCTGTGGGCTGGAAGCCTCCTGCAGCATGTGCTGAAGAGGAGGAAGGGTATTTACCCTTTCACCCTGGCCAAAATCTGCTTTGATTAATAATATCCAGCAGACTAAGCACTCCTGTGCCCCTCCTCCCTGCCCTTAGCAGTAGATGCCACTCGCCACTCTGCCTGGCCCAGAGAACAGAGGTGGTCAGCAACAGCATCACCTTCCCCATCACCTCAGGTGTACCCCGGGGGCAAAGAAAACATCCTGAATTGACCAACAGCTTTGTGGCTATTCTTGAAATTACCAGTGCACCTGGAAGCAAAGAAAGAATCCCAAAAGTGAGAAGCAACTGGGTGACAACTGAGCAGTACTGTCCCATTCAGGTTTCAGAATCAACCCACACTGCCTCCCAGGGCAATGGGCCTGTCTTAGTATTTGCTGGGGGGAAAAAAGCATTTTCAGATCATGCATCTCCAGAAGTCTTCTACATGCCTTGCAAAATCCCCAAGGGCTAGAAGACTGCTTGCCTTTATGGCTTTGGAGTTTGACACCATAAGGCTCTGGCCTTTTCCATAACAGAGTGAAGCTTGAAAGTTTTTTTGTCATATAAAAGGTTTGTGTCACTTGGCTAGCCCAACATCTCTGTAGTAATGATATTCTTTAAGCTTTACCTGCACTGTGGTACTAAGCCTCCACACTTGGAAGTGTACCATAGTTACATTGCTATTCTGTCAGCATACCTTACACCTGGACTGACACAATGCAAGCAAAACACTAAGATCAACAACACCTAAAACCTGTTGAAATAAATTATCAGCATTCCCCTAGGTCTCCCCTTTCCTTAGGTCCTGTTTCAGAGACTTTTGCCTGTGTCTAAATTTTTCAACATTGATTTACTCTGTGAAATCAGTGGGGCAACTCATACAAGTCAAAACTAAGCACTCACGCATCCACAAATGTCAACTGTGCAGCATCGGTGGAGGAACTCAAAACAAGGACAAGAGATGCCTATTGCATTAAATGACCAATCAAATTACCTCAGTAGAAGCAGAGAGATTTATATGCTCTGTACAAAATTCTTCAACTTTGTTCTCACTAACAGATGCACATTAAGAATATTTTTTAAATACTATTAAATAGAAGTTTACACATTTTAATGTATGGACAACTATGTATTGTCACAGTTGCACAGTCTCTGATTTTAAAATCTTCTGCTGTAACATAACTGTTTACAAGAGCCCAAGCCTCATAAAGCTTTTCACAAAAACTATCTTAATCAACTGGACACTGTCCATAACGAAAGCTACATCTCTCTGTAGATTTATCTACAATAAAAACAATGAAGAGAAGGTTACCCTGTGACAGAACTGTGTCAAATCTCTGAAGATTTCAGGTTTTGCTTTTTGAAAAATTATTATGACAGCAGATTTTTAGTCAACACAACATTTTAACTCTGAAATTGTAGATGACAAACAATCCAGTTTTATTCAAATCTGTTCTGAAATTTCCCACATTTTGCATACTCTGCACAAAAACAAGTTATGGTACTCTGAAGAAGTCTAGACCAATAATATTGCAGGTTTCCTGCCACAGGTTACAGGGAGAATATATTGGCCAATCACACTTAAATCCTATGCCTGAGAAGCAAGAATTTCATCAACAGCCACAGTTTTTATGGTAACAAGAATTACCCTAATCCATTAATGCAGCTCAGCAGTATCTGCAGAGATACCAATATCAGTAAAGATGCACCCTTGCATCTACTTCAGTTTTTTCACACACTTCTGAAGAAAAAGTAGCAAAACCCACACTCACAGCTCAACTGCTAAAGTGTGTTCCTGCTTGGCCATTAGTAAAAAACATCAAACTGGAAAGTCTAAATGTGAACAGCCATAAAAACATACTCATGGTTTTTGTCATGCAGGTGCCAAGTGCCTGGCATCATAAAAACATGGTTGGTAACCAGGTGTCCTTGACATCGCTGCAAGATAGTAAGTAGCAATCAAGAAAGGCCAGAATCCCACTGAAATCAAGTTTTGCTATTGAAACAAAACCAGAAAAGAAAAATTAACAAATCTCCATTTCAGTGGATTTGAGATTTCACAGGAAGTATTTCCCTGTGACTTGCTATATTATTTCTCTTTTACTTCAGTTTACCGAATTCCAGGGACAATATGGCCAAGAAAAATACCTGCATACAATGAAAGTCAACAAGGAAAAGTTTCCTTGCTTAAATGAGGCTTGAAAGGCAGGAGAGGACAAGCAAACTTTTTGCTTCTTGCTACTTCAGATCAGACAAAGTATACGTTTGCTTTCTGCCAGTACTCACACCTCTTCGGACCCTCTTACTACCATCAAGGGAAACTCCAGCTCTCTAGATGTCTGCTCTGCTCACTTTAGTGACTGGAAGAAAAACAAGAGGGGAAAAAGGCTTATTTCTTTGCAGAGTTCTCACCCCACTGCCCCAGCTGCATGCTCCGATGACACAAGCTCTGCCAGCTCATCCTCAATCCTCCCCCATGGCTGGTATCTTATTTTCCCAGACAGGTCTTCCCCAATACTCAGCTTCCTACAGCAGAGGGACATCACTAGTCTAGGTGACCATAACTGGTCCTGCAGTTGCAGCACACTTACCCAGCTGGGAGACCTTCTCTTAATTGCAATCATTTTTGTTGTAATTACCTGGTAATGGAACGAGCAACAAAGTCAGAGTGAGATCTCGGATCTGTTGCCACACCCTTCCTACCTCCTGGCCACAACTGAGGGGGTTGGTTTCTCATTAGAACAAGCACCTCTGACCATTCATCCGCCAGTCGCCCTTGCCCTGCACAGGGCTCATTTAGAGGGGAGGTGAGCAATACCCAGCCTGAAGTGCCATTGCTGCTTAGTTACAAGCTGCTTGGCCACAACCTTTCCCCAGAGACCACCGTGTTTATGGTCGTGGCCCAACCACCCAGACTCCCTCTCTAACAGCCACCACACATCCCACTCATTGTCCCGCTGCCATTGTCCCAGTTGTCGTTCTGCAGAACAGCCACAACAGCACTTTTCATCCTTGAAATGCACCACACAAATGGGGAGCACAAGTCAAACAAAAGCTACAGCAGCTCTGTTTACTAGGGAGAAAGATCAATGGGCTTCAATGAAAGGACAGGAAGCTGATGTTCTCACTGGAACTTGTTGGTAAAATAGTGAATAGTGCTATCGAGACTGACAAAGTCTCTTTTTTTCTCCTCTTACTTTTTTACAAAATGAAGAATCCAGTGAGGAGTGCTATCCTGTAGTTATCAACAGGCCATGAAATGGGGAACATCAGCAAGTGCATTCAACTCCTTTGTTTGCTCTTTGAGAGCATTAAGCAGAAGCCTCAAAGTGCACACAGGGGATAAAAAAATCAAGCCACGATAAAAAAATAAAATAAAAAAAATATCAAACAAGCAAAAAAGACAAACTGCTAGGATTAAAAAAATAAAAAGGGAACACAGATCCAAGGGATATGCAACCACGTTTGTACAGTATCTTTCCTGCGTTCAGGGTGTATAGAGCATGTCAAATGGATTGGCCAGGAAGAGCATGCATGATCTAAAGAAATAGTTAACCTCTCCTTACATCCCTACAGGCCACTGCTGTGACAAGCCAGCCCTTAGGGCTTATAGAAGTACTACAGCTGGTGTTCACATGATTAGGACCTTCTTACAGATACATTTAAAGAAATCCTGGATGCTCTAAGTCTAATCATTATCTACAGCTTGGCATTTACTGGATACCAGCAGATCCAAGCCTATTTATAAGTAAGGAGTGTGTTGTCCTTCTACAGATGTGGCCCCTCCTCTCTTAACCTAGGTTACTCCTCCACAGTGTAACAACATTTTGCAGCTATTCCTGGAAGTATTCTTAAACCTCTGGATGTTGTAAAAGTGAGTTAATATGACTGACATCAAAAAGGACGCTGCTGGAAGAAGGGTAAATGTGTGCATAGACATCATTTATCTCAGCACCTTGGAACTATGGGAATCTGTCATACAGCCTAAATGTATGCTTTTTCCTTGTGCATTAAAAATAACACATCTGAATATTTAGGTGTATCCCATATATTGTGCCCGTGATACGTATCACATGTGTGGATAGATCTGCAATGCTGGTGAACAATTAAAATGCTATCATATAACTAATGCCAAATGTTTTGCAAACATTTTTTGCTCTCTCAGGACTCCTTCACAATGCCCTAAATATAAAATTTCAGAGTCCAAATTCAAAGTGAAGCTTTACACAAGGGAAATTGTCATTTTCCTTGAGGGCTCAAAGGAAAATTCAGGATTATATAAAAGACAAGGTTAGTTATTAGTAATGTTGTTCTTCAAAGGACTATAGAAACTGAGAGGACTGAAGTCTTGGGAAAGCCAAGTAATTGGTGAAAATGTTTTTAAAGGTTAACCTTTTCTTTTATTCCTTCTGAAAAACTGTAAAGAGACTTCGTAAGATTTCCTTCCCACTTCTTTTGTGCCAGAAGTATGATCCCTTGGACTTACTGCTTGCAGTGAACCTGTTTTCCTACTTAAAATTCCTCATTCCCATTTTATACATTGATATAAATCTGTCTATCCAGCAGCCCAAACACAGCAACACATCAGCAAGACCTGTTCTCTTCACTGAGCATACAATGTCTATTGCAAAGCCACTGAGAGCTGTGCAGTTCACACTGAGCCCCACGGGGTCCCCAATAGCCAGGGCTGCTGACATACGTGGGGTGTGGTCACTCTTGTTCATGCCATGGGAACGCTGTTTGCTGAAGCTACTGATGTGATGTTAAATCGAACCACACGCGTGTGTGTCTTGCACTGTTTGACTCTAACATGAGCATGCTTGAAAAGTAGATGGGACATGTGCTGGCCTGACAACTGCCCTCCACCTGGTTACCCTCTGATATTGCTTGCAGCCCACTCGTCTTGCCCAAGATGTACATGGAGGGATGGATGCAAAGGCAAGTTGGAAGTAATCTTGCTCTCATTCCTCTTTGCCCACCTCTGCTTCCTCCTGTCAGGCCTTAATAGAGGAAAGTGAAAGGAAAACCATGCTGCTCCCTTTGAATCTGTGGTGTATCTTCATGCAAATGGGCAGCCAGAACTCTTTCTATCCCTTCTTTTAATGAAAATTGACTGGTCAGTGGCTCAATCAAGGTGGTTTGCATCAGGAATTCATAACGTTTAGCAGTGACTCACCCCAAATAAAACACACAATCATTTGATTTTACTTAATAGAAACATTGGTTCTGCTAGCTTTAAGTTTCAAATTCTATACATTCCTTGGTGTGGTCCTGGTTACATGTCACCTCAGTTTTTTCACTAAAAAAAACCCCCACACAAATCAAAATTAGTATCTTCCAGATATAGTTAAGATGCATTTTGTATCTATATATAGACAGCAGCAAAAATAGCTATCCCTTAATATCTCTGAATATGAGTGCTCCTTCCAGAATAAGAGTTTACTTGACAAGGTATTCAGCAACAGTTATTACACTTTAAGTGCATATCCTGCCTTAATCCAACAGAACTTTCAGCTTTCTATTGAAGGCATAACAGTTGAATTGATCTTTTATACAGGGGGACAAATTTAATTTTCCGGCTCCCATTTGGAAAAGAATGCCTATTCAAGACAGCACTTAAGCCTCACGGAAGTCAATGGGACCTAAACACGTGTTTACAATTAACCATGTGCTTAAGTGGTGGTCTGAACTGGGTGAATAAATGTGAAGTCAGTAGGTCTGCTTGCATAAGAAAGAATTACCAGTCTGGAAGAGAATTACAGAATCTGGCTATAAGAGGCTGGAGGATTAGTAACAAATGTGTCATTCCTGTAAGTAATTTACTTAAACCAAAGCCATGGCAGAACTGTTCAAAGTATGCACTCAGATTAATTTGAGGGACAGACTTAGAACATAATTGTCAACGAGGGACAACTGTAAATTTGTAATGTTATACAAGAAACACCAACTGACTTTCAAATGAAATCTACACAACTGTACATCCTGCTCAGATTTAATGAGTTCCAGCCCATTCCAGAGCTAGGTTGTGACTTCACACAGAAAACTAAGTAGCAGTGCAGGCCAAAGTAGTAACTGTGGCTCCAAAAAATGAAACCAAAGAGCATATGTAAGAGTCTCCAAACCCTTCCAAAATTATTTTTTGCATTAGCAGTTTATGAGAAAAAAAATATGAGAAGCCATCAAGAGATCTTAAGGGGTTTAAGCTTCCAAGTCTCATTGACTGATAAGGGTCCTGTAAACTGTCAGACATATCTTAAGATACTTAGAAGTGAGGATAAATCCCTTTATTGGCCATATTTAAAGAAATGTATTACGATTGCCAGGCAAGTTTATCAGGTACTTCACTTACTCTCTTTCTTCCCAGGCTTTCTCAGTATTACTGACACATGAATAGCTGATACGTCTACATTTGATGAAGTGTGCACAGTTCTATGTTACATATGAGAGGAAAGGGAACCATCTCCAGATGTTACTCTGGTTCTGTAAGATCAATCAGAAGTTTAACAATTAACAACACTTCCACCAAATAATCCTTATTTAGAGGGTTGGGGGGTTTTTGTTTGGTTGGTTTTTTTTTTTAAATCGGTGCTCCTATTGCACTTTTAATGCAGTACAGTCATAGCTGGCTATGGAAGGTGACCCTCCAAACTGGACTGACACCAGTTTTTAAGTGCCAGAAGCTAACATTGACAACAGTAAGAATTTGAGGAGCATACAAGTAACTGTAACCCCCCCAAGGCAAGGCAGGGCTTCAGCAGCTCCAGCTCAGCTCAGCTCACCTTCGGGCAGCTGCATCCCACTGCCTCCATGCCAGAAGGCTGCAAGTCTCCACAGAACCCCAGGGTAGCAGTGAGAGCCATCTCATCAAGGACATTTTCCCTCCTCTTCATCTTCAAGAGCTACAGAAACAGCAGTCCAGGCATCTGTGCCAGCTTTCCCCTTTGCAACAGATAACACTGGTCTCCTTGTGCTCACAGAGCTGTGTGGGACTATTCTAAGGCTTTACAACTAATAACATAGCTTATTAGGAAGTTACTAATGAATTCACTGCAGCTGCTCTGCCTTCTTCATTTACTAGTAACTGAATCTGGCAAACCTGTGGGTTGTTGGGCTAAGGAGTGCAGGACTCTGAGGTATGAAAAGGAATATGCTATTTTCTCAATTTTTCTTCTGTTCAGCTCAAGGTACAACTCTCCAGAAAGTCAACACATAAAAAAAAAATGTTCCTTCAGATGCATGCCGAGAGCCTACATACGTAAGGAACAGCATGCACATGAGCAGGGGTGGCATTACTGCCACTGACATGATTTACATTCTCCAGAGCAGGGAGAGGAAGAGCAGGGCTGCTGCATTTAGACATGTCCATGTGTCTCTGGCTTCCCAGGACAACCTCTCATATGGTGTTTTTCCTGGAACCCTCTCAAACACACCCAAAGGGCAGGCTCACTACCTGCAGACCCTTTCACAGAAAGGGGATTGCTTAGCTGTCCTGGGCTCCCAGTAAAAGTACTAACTCTCCAGTTGCCTAAGCAGGTCTTTCCCCCAGAATTTTGACATTACACACACAGAGGATTACAGCTGGTCTCAGAAACACAGGAAGACTGAAGCAGCTGACACTCTTGGCTTTCAGCAGATCAAGACATACACCTATCTAAACAGCAACAATATGCAGTATCTATTTCTCTGTTTCCATTCTTTCATGACACCGAAATGCTTCTGAGGCTAACATCAGTCTTCCACAGCACTGGAGACCTTTTCTCCACCACACAGGTCCAATCATCCTACTAACTCAGTGTAATGCCAACCCAGTCACCACACTACCTTTCCTAAAACAACCCCTGAGAAGCCTTTTTCAAAACATTACCACCTCTGTTCCAGCTGACCCACATGATCGGCATTAACAGGTGATCAAAGTCCCAGGCACATCATCTATTGCTTAATTACCACCAGCTCAGGCTAGGAAAACGGGTCAGGATGCCATTCCTTTGCCCCAGCACGCTCTGCCCAGTGTATGACCATCAAAACATCATGACAATCATTGTGGGCTTCAGGACAGGTGCAGGAATTTCTCCTGCGGTTTGCTACAGGGTTTATATCAGCACAGAGTCAAAAAGCAAAGAGAGAAGGCAAAGGCTTTAGCTTAACCCTGGCTTTGTAATCTGACATGGGTACACTCAGCTCAATTATCAACCTCCCCAGAGCAATTCCCCAATTTGCCACACTGCATTCAGAACAAACCAGAAGTCTGCAAAAGAGGCTCTACCTATACCCTCCCATTTTAGGGAGCCTTTGCTGTGCTAGGGTGGACAGAGAGCAGTGTAAACCCCTCCATTTATGGGCTAATCCGCACATCAGGGTCAGTTTGCCTACTGGGCACAGGATGTGATGCGGGATGTGAACATGGAGCGAGTCTCTGCCATGCCCCTACATCACCAGCCCAACCTGTGTACTGCAAGAAGCGACAGGCAGTCATCACCAAGGGGCATACACTGCACAGCCTCTAGCTGGCTTTGGATACACCAGATGCAGCTGGTCAGCAGGCTGATCAGCAGTATTTGGCACATGAGCTCCCAAAGCCAGAGAGAAACCACAGAACAGTGCTGGGAATATATGAGTTGTCAGCACCGCAGCAGGAGAGAAAGAGACAGGGATGAATGGAGGCCACTGAGCCAGTTAAGTCCACGCCTGCATGCACAACGCCTGCCAGAGGACAGACCAATATGGGCAGGGAGAGTGGAGCACGAAGGGTCAGGCAGCTCAGCCAAGGACACATGGTGAGTCCGTGGCACAGCTGGGCCAGGAATAAAATGATGGAAGGAATATAATTCTCCCGGTTTTGAGTTCCCTCTCCTTGTCCTTACACAAAACAGCCCCTGTGGCCATAACATGCCTTTCCTCAGTTCTCTTTCTATCATCCTCATTATAAGACAGGGCTCTAGCTTTCAAAATGCAGTATCTCTGCTCAGCAGATCCCATGCCCTCAGTTGTCTGCTGCGTTGCAAAACTCTCTGTGCTAGAATGCCACACCGGGCGTGTCCCGCTGCCACAGAAGCTGCTGCCATCAGTACTGTCTGTCACTCGGCAGGAGCAGCAAGCAGTGGTAAGCTTGTGGCAAGCACAAAGGGAAACAAAGCAGGGCTGGAGTGGCAAAGCAAGCCCCTCTGGGAAGAAGACCCCTTCTTTTGTTGGAATGCAACATGTAGCATTGGCTGTAGCATGGTATGGGCATACCAACATCAAAGGGACACTCATCAACTCAGAGCGGATTCTTACAACCAATATTCTCATTATTCTCTCATTTTTTTTTCTTTCCTTTTTCATTTTTGGGGAGGCAGACTTCATGATACATGGCATAAAGTGAGCCAAGTCACTCCTGACATGACCGGACACCTCCTAGAGCTCCCAAGGCTGAGATGCCTTCACATATTCTGAACAGAAATGAAGCCCAAAGACTGTCCCACTTTCTGCTCTTGTGTTATGCAACTCTTCTGTACCCAGAATCTATCTGTATGTTTTCCTGCAGGTGCACGGTAGCAAAGTGTTTTGTTTGGCATCCGCTGACTTGGGTGGGAGATTGTCTCCCCTGAATCCTCTGTAGCATTATTTTGGATGCTTGGGTCCTTCTCTGGAGGATGGATGTAGCACTAACACACTTTGGGCAATACAGGGCATGCAGACATCCATTGATGTTGGAGCAGGGGAACTCCCTGTCAGGGGATGCTGTGGGCACCAGGGGTTGGCATGGGTTCAAAAGGCAACCAGGGAAATTCATAGGAAAGACATGCATGAGGGGCTAATAGTTACAACTTTGTTGATCCTTGGTCAGGCAGTCCTCAAGTCACAAATAGATGGCCACTGAACAAAAGCTGTGCACAAGTGACATGATCTGCTCCCCAAGTCCTCCTGCTGCACCTGTGCTAGCTGTGCAGAGACTGAACAGTGAGCTGGGTGGACTGCTGCTCTCAGTGAGGAAGGAGGGATTTCAGCCAGTATTTTTCCAGTCTGCTCTTGTTCCAGGCAGGTGTCTTATCCCCTGGGAGCCCTGGGAAGCAGGGGAACTTCATAGTTCTCCCAGGGGCCCAGTCCTGCCAGTGCGAGATAGGGGAGGGCATGCCCCTGCACACAGGTTCCTGCTGCACTGTGCCACCATCTCCCCTGAGGTGGCCAGGGATGCAGCTCCTGGAACCTCTGTCTGCTGGCAGGAGGATAATGTGGATGCGTGACACTAAGGACTGGCTGGGGCAATTTATCAAAGCTCTTTTGAGACAGCTCATGTCTGTGAAGACAAAAGAGAGACTCAAGACATTAGATCTCCAAATTTAGAGCCTGACCTGAGCTTTGAAATAAAGTTTCATCCAAGTGAGAAAAGCAAGGGAATGACACAACTCTGCGTGCACATGCGCATGTGTGTGTGTGTGATCCAGGAAACCTCCCTTTGCTTCAAACCACCAGCTCTCTCACAGGACATCTCATTGCCCAGCAGGATTAGGCACATTTGGGGGCTTTAGGATTTGCATCAGCCATTGGGATGTTTTATGAAGTAAAGTCAGTCAAATTTAAGATGCAGCCTTGGGCTGTTGGTATGGTCCCTCCCCTGCTGACTTGGGGGCTGGCAGGCTGAGCAGAGGGGCCAGGGATGGGAAGGACCATGGAGAATAGACCTGCCAGATAGCTTTCTTTTGAGTCACTGCTGAGCATATTTAACACCGCAGCATTTGGAAAGAGCCCATGTGGCACATACAGGCTATGTTAGAGATGTATAGAGCAGTTTTCTGACCTGACAGCAGACACAGTGCCAGTGCTTTTATATAAATTTATTTAGTCAGTTATTTAGTTAGGTAGTTTAGCTACTTATTTACTTGCCTGTCCCATTTCTGAACAGGATCTTCTTCCGACTAGTCATTTGCAATAACCCTGAAAGGCAGGAAACAGCATGTTCCCATGCTGGAGACTGACCATTACATCACACCAAGCAATAGGAAACACTCCCTGCAGCTGCCCCAGTAGCTCCACACTGACAGCACACACAGACCAGCCCACTCAGTGCTCATCTGGGCAACAAGGAGCCTCCCCAGTCACACACTCACCACAGCCCAGACTAAAGAGACCTTGCAACGTTTTGTACAGATGTGCATTTTCTACCCAGTGGATGGAAGCGAATTGCAGACTAGACAGCCCCAGAACATCAGCATCACAAGCAAAAGCTCCTGCTTCCCCTCCTGCCCCCAAGGGGAAGGACACAGAGGTAGTGAATATCATTTATCAGTCAACTTGTGCTGAAAGATACAGTATCCTCCCTGATGGGGGAGCAGGAGCAAAGACAGCACGAGACAACTCAGGAGAGAGGTATATGGAGGTATAAAGATGGAAATAGCCTGGAGAGCCTTTCAGTGGCAAAGTTATGATTTTGAATCTGAACCTTATCAAGTGTATTCACTGCATAGCACTTATTTCATGGCCATGAGTTGGTCATCAGGCTTTTTAGGTAGCAGCTGTTCACACTATTAAAAATACAACGGGCAACCCTGGCCATCTTAGCAGAGACACTGAGGATTTAATTGGAAAGGACACCATAAATATTCTCCTTTTGTCACTCTAGTTGATCTGCCTCAACCAGGCCCAAGGCATATTGATGGAAAAGCTGCTGCTACCCTACTCAACATCTAGTGAGTTTAGTCACTGGAGTAATGAAAGCAATGCATCAGTGATCAGTCTCAGGGAAGTATTTGTTTAAATGGTAAAAAATCCCCAGAAAATGATTACCTAACATCTGCTGAACTGCTGGCAGCTTGATTTATCTCACTATTTAGAAAATTGTATATTTAAGAAAAAAATATCAAATGAGAGCTGGTATGTGAAAATACTGGAACTGAGGGCCTTAAGCAGCAAATTTTTGCTACAGAGGACAGCTAGTGCTTTTTTATAATTATGCAGGCCATTTTTTTCTGCAGCTTCTTCCCTAGCAGTCCTGGAAGACTACTCCTCAAAGAAACCTTGCTCTGGTAACAGTGAGAGTTAATATGTTTTTTCAGTAGAGATTCAAGTAAAGTAAACTTCAGACTCATATCACCTTATCTTTTGCAGTGTCTCCCACTCAGATTTCTGTCTGATGTTTCAGCTCTTACGCTTGTTCTTGCCTTGAATGCTCAGAAATTTAGTGGTCAAAGATCTGAACAAGAAGAAGGTTGGAAGTTTTCTCTCTACAGAAGTAGCCCATAGCACCCAGGACACTGGCTGAGCCCAGAGCTTGCCTTAGAATCAATAAAATCAATGCAGGACCAACACATCCTCACCTGGCATACCCCATCTGTTGGCATGACTTCACCTGCCACATCAGACCCCAGCCCTGGTCACCCACCTCTTTCACCAGCATCCATCACCTCATGACACCCACCCTGCTGCCTAACTGTACTGGGCTGCTGTGGCACCAGCACTACCAAAATCCTTCCTTTTCAAGCCCAGAATTTGAGCAGGGACCAGGCAATTGCGTTTCCATCACATGGCATGTGCAAGGGTCACGCTGAGCATGATGTGCAGACCAGGACCCCGATGGAAAGCTTCCCCCTGTGGTAAATTTGCACCCATAGTCTAAGGCACAACCTGCCTCCCACGTGTTTATGGTTGCTCTGCACAATGACAGTGGAAAAGGATGTCTGTGGATATTGTTTCTGACTTAGACAGATCATTCCACCTACAGAGGCTGTTTCAGGGCTGCATTTGCCTACATGTGATGTGGACAAGCTGAGCCTAGGTATAGTCTCTGAATGTGTTCCTGTGCTGCAGGGGCAAGCCTCAAAGTCATGTTTAGAGAGCATCTGTCCCTGACACTGAGTTGAAGCTAGGTATTGCTCTCAGGCCCAATCTTAGATGGATAATCTTAGGCATGTTCTGCCTTGTGGCAATTAATGGACATAACATACCCTAAGGGAAGAAAACAGCAAAGAAAAGGCTTTAATCTTACTATAAACTAAGCCAGACAAGGCCAACACTGTTTCTGTGAAGGAGGAACACGTGTTCTTTTGGTTGATATCACCATTGAGACAAGTATTCTTAGGAAGATGACAACTTTGTGCTAATTCCTATTTTTCTTTTGTTGGGGTTTTTTTTCTTTCAGTCATATCTTGCCTTTCCGTATGCTGAGGACTGAGATGAGCAGAACCCAGTGGTAATTATCACCCACCATTGAGCTCTGCTTTTGAGATGAAGGTGAGGAAACAGGCTGGCTATTATGCAGAGACCACAGAGTGAAGAGAGAGTCACACTAATGAAGACAGGAAGGATGATGAACTCAGACTCAGGAAAGTGAATAAAAAGCATCAGGCTGGAATAACAGCAGCAATTTTAGTCTACTTTATTCTGAAACCAAAATTGGGATTAAAAATATGCTTATAATGAATGACACCCCCTCTGCAGCCCAGTGCTGTTATGTGGAGAACAGATAGCAGGGCAGGATTATTCATTATCAAAGTAAGGATCTGCAATGGGTGATGGAGCCCACAGACCCTACTTAAGGCAAACTCCCTCAAGAAAGGGCAGAGGCATCATATCACAGATTGAGAGCTCTCTCTGAGGCTTATCATCAATAAAATGTGAGAACAATAAAAATCAGGACAGCAATTCCTGCATTCAGATTTTCATTCTGGCCAGCAATACCATAGGGCAGTGAACAGCAGTCCCAGCCATAAAATATGAGCTGACCCAAAAGGGAACTATTTTCCTTCCTGCTTTTTTCTTGGCTGAGACACCTACACAGCAAAATCACTTATCTCCCCAGCTGCCTCTGCTCCAGCAAGCAACAGAGCTGGCAATTCTTCTGTAGGCATTAAGGTCCTGATCTTGCTCCCAGCAAAGTCAAAGGCAAAATTCCCACTGTGTAAAGGATCACAACTAATTTCCTGCAAGCTCAGTTAAGAGTCAGCTTCCCAAAACAAGCCAATGAATTTTAAAAACCACAGCTGGGGGTCTACTGTATTATAACATGACCCCCAGAGAGGGTAGAAATTGCTTTGAGGTGAGTGCTCACGGCTATTGTTTTAGGCTGCTGACTCAGGAAGACAGGGCCACCTTGTTTCTCATCTGAAAGGACTTTTTTATTTGTTTCAGGACCACACAGGCTAGAAAGGGCTTGGAATTGTTGGTTTGTGGGTGGAAGGAGGAGTAGGAGGTTTCCTCCATTGACACAAATTGTGAGGAAACTCAGGGTTCACAAGAAGCAGCTTTCTGGTGCCACAGGACAGTGGGAGGCCATCAAAGCTCTTGCCAGGGCTCCCCACAGGCACCAAGGCTGGAAACCAGGGTTCCACGGTGGCAGGTGCAGCTGGCAGAGTGTCCCTAGGGCAGCTGAGTGGTGGGAACAACCTTCTGGAGAAGGCAGGAACTAGATCAGAGGACACTGAACAGGAAAATGCTGGGGGACAGCCAAGCTTGGAGAGGAAGCCAGGGCTGCAGTAGACGTTGTGCAATTCATCTGAACCATTAATAAATGGCAAAAGAGGAAGGGAGTTGAGCCGAGATGCTGATTAAGAGCCCCCTGCTCCAGGGAGGGTGGAGGAGGGACTCTAATGATGCATCCTTGGTCTGTGCAGGTCTAGAAAGCTGGCTGCTGATGAGGTCGAAGCCATAGTGTGCCACTGGCACAGCCCACTTCATGCTTTCTTCAGGTCCCCCCAGCACATGTACCGCCAGCAATTCCTACTGATGCAGGGACCAGTCAGTCTACTGCAGGCACAACTGCAAATGTTGTGCTGAGGAAGCTGTTGCCTGAGTCTGTCTGACCGGTCCTGGATTAGTCCCCACTTAAACACATGCAGAAATAAAATGAGCCTATCGCTTTCCTATCAGCAATTTATGGAACATTAGAGTCTGAATTGGCAAAAGTCCCACTTTGCTGAGAGCAAGATCAGGCGCTCGCGCAGCACTTCATGTACAATTACTTTTAATTCAGCTCAGTTACCAGTGAACTATTATATCTGCGAGAGTTTTTAAATGGATCATTTTGTCAGTTTTTCTCCTTACACTTGGTCTGCCTTAGACACTTGTCACCAATTTTATTTAATTAGCACCACAATTGTATTAACACCACATTTTTTTTAATTTAATTATGCTCCTGCGGTACCCCAGCTTGTTTTGTGCAATTAGCGCTCTACTTTCATACAAATTAATCTCCCTGGAGAACTGCATCGAAAATAGAGAAAAGGAAGAGACCTCATTTAATGGAAATAACAACATCAACTGACTATGTATGTATGTAGCCCTCATATGTTGCCAAACATGCAATTTGAGATTTGTGCCTCCCATACACATGAAATGATCAAGCAGTTTTCTCAGGAGTGAATTCAGTAATTTAGTTTTGTTGTGAGCTTTCTGTCCCAGTCGTAGCACAAAGAGTTAACTCTGTCTTCTGCTCTATCAGGCAATTTAATCTAAAGAGGACAAGAGGAGGACTGGTTCCT